>NC_069380.1:137110000-137371585 GCF_027475565.1 Acinonyx jubatus
TTCAAGCTGGAAATGCAAAGACACATTGCGGTGGAAAGCACTGTTGCAGTAAAACCCCTTAAGCGTCAACATTTTGTTAGTGGGGGGCAGGGCAGCAGGAAATGTGCGTTATCGAGAAATTTATACCTAAATGCCCAAAAGCGACTCAAAGCCAGCCTGCACTTTGGAACTCAAGGATAGCCTTTTTCAAGTTGATGTGACAACCCGTATCTGGAGCCATCAAAACCATGTTTGGATGGGGCATGTGAAGAGGCACAAACAGGCAGGGTTACAATCTGGCCCCGGGCCCTAATTCCCAAGAACACTCGCCTCAGAAAACATCAGAAAGCAGTGGAGGTCTGAGAATCAAGTGCAAATGTGCTCATGTGCCAAGAGAACCTAAGACGGCTATTTTCACAGCATATTGGGGCTTGGCCAGGTTCCAGAAACCATCAGCAAAGTAGCCTGCCCTGATACTTCAAAGGAAGAACTCTCGCTGATAAATCCTGCCCCACACTTTCCACAGCACACACTTAATCTTGAGCCATATAATACCACAACAGTGAGTCACTGGGCTGAGCCTTAGGCCTATCCGCAGGACAGGGAGAAAGAAACGAGTCCCACATCTGTTGTCTCGGGAGATTCTCCTCCCTCCTCAAAACTGCACTGAAACAGAGCAATAAAAACTGTCGTGAGGCAAGTGAGCTATGGGCTGGTTTACCTGTACAGAGCCCCTCCCTGAATGATAAGGAATTCAGCCCACCATTTTTCATTACTATGTTTTCTCACGTTTTGATAAAACCCATCAGACAGGGTAACCAATCTGCCTTATTCCTCAGATTGAGCTCAGAGGTCTCAGGAGGCCTTTCAGTGATGAGACAAGCTGAGAACTTTTCTTTCACTCACACACACACCCCTTTCTCAGCAGGTCTGAAATTCGGAAAGCTTCAGCCTTCTGAATTTCATTCAATCTAAATTAAAATTCAGCAAATATTCACTGGAATACCTCAGGTAAAGAAAATCAAGCGTAGGTGTCACGGAAGAGAAGACAGCAGCAAGGGAATGCCAAGGTCAAGAGTGGAGGCTTTTGTTTCTTCACGGGAGGAAAAGGAGTAGTAATAATTCTTTTGCTACAAATCTGCCCCGTCTGGAACACTCATGGGCTGCTAGCAGTTAGGTCAGGCAGTAGGCTTTTTCCCATCTGGTCATTTAGCCACGGCCTCTGGAAGGATAGTGGAAATAGTCTAAATCTTTCCTTGAATTAGACAAGCAAGCCCACAAATTCAGCGATTACATAATAAGCTGGAGTCTAAGTCCTTGGGGACACGTTTGTTTTAGGTGTTTGCATGTGGCCATGTGTGCGTTTGGGTGGATTTCTGGGCACACAGACACTTCTCCACCCCAGCCCGCCCCCATCCTCCTCTTGAGGCTATTTTTATGCGTAAGTCCTAACGGGGCACACTTTCCAGATGACCTACACAAAAGTCCTGTTCCAAACTCCTCCTGGTTTCTCCGAATCCCAGTTTTCCTTTCACTTAGGTTTTCACTCCTCTCTCCCAGGGCACCAAATGCGGTCAGATCAGCCTCTGGCTTCTGAGAACAAGCTGCCGATCGGCCTATTTACAGGTGCCAATAAGATCCTGCCCGTGCCATGCTTTGGACTTTTCAGAACTTTAGTCCACAAAGTGTCGGGTGGCCAACAGTGTGGCTTTTCCCCGGTCAGGCCACCTTTTTTCGTCACCTAAGAAAAGCCTATCAAGTTTTGTGTGGGGCCCTCAATAAATCTCATTGAGTGATTCCACGCACATTAACTACCCTAAGAAGAAAGGGAAAATCAACCATGTTGATTTTCCAAGGTGAGGAGCCTAGATTGTGTGGCATGAAGTGTTGAGGCCCCTTAGGGCATGGTGGCCAGTCCAAACCATAGGCAGGGGTGGAGCAGGAGCACAGCTCTCGTCAAATACCTCCAGAGTCCCAGATCCTTCCACCTGTCAGAGCAGAGGGGTGGTGAGCATTCAGGAAGCCCTCAAGTGCCGAGTACGAGAGGGGCCTTGAGGCAGGGACTACACTGGGGTTCCCGAATCCTGGGTGAAGAGACTCAGATCCAGATTGTTCATTGGCATTCCCCCTGCCCAGCCCACGTTGGGAAGAAATCTTCCAGCACTGAGACCTTTTCCAGGACATCCTCCTAACTACAGGGGCTGTTTGAAGCAAAAAGACCCCTTAACTGCAGTAAAAAAATTAGTTCCCTAGCCTAACTCCAGCCTTACTATGTTCTAGAAATTAAGCAAATTACTTCATGTCTTATGAGCTGTGATCCTCATAAACTTCTTATGATGGCTAATTGAAAGGGTATATATTACTAGGCGATGTTTATTACGCATTTCCTATAAGCCAGGCACAGTGCTAAGAAAATAAATACCCCAGTGTTCAGATGAGAAACGAAGTAAATCACGAAGACTAGGTAACTTGCCCAAGGCCACACAGTTAAAACAGCAGATACCTAACACACATCGTGGTTGTTTTGTTTATCACTTTAGAATAATGAGAACCTTGGCTACTGCTATAATACATTCAATTTTATATATATATATACATACATATGTATATATATATATTTAGATTTATATAATATGTAAATTTATATAATAATTTTTACTATAAATAACTTATATAATATACATAAAATTTTTTTTTGGCAGAATGCAAAACTTAGAAAAAGGTTCGCCCAGGATAGCCATTGTTGTGTGATTAAATTTGAGAGTTTGACTAAGCCAGCAGGGGCATTTTGCTATTGCTGTTTGGTTTGCTTTCGCTATGAGGGGCCACAGCCTTCACAAGCACCCAGAAATCAGGATGGTTTCCTCTTCTAGACTTCCGGTAACAACTTTGAGGCTGAGTATTGGAGGCGAGGATGGGACATACAGAAATGGCATGTAAACACTCAAGAGCTGAAGGCAAATCATAGAAAATATGCCACGCTCTTAACAGGAAAAGCAGATTTCTATTTTATACGGGCGATATTGACAAGAATTCCAGGCCAGCTGCTCCAAACGGCAGGGGTAACTTTTTCAAGCCGATGATGTTTTCATCTCTACAGGGGCCCAAGTGGAATCCAGCTGACCACAGTTAGCAGTTCTAGGGCAGAGAATCGCTCGGTTGAAATCGCTCCTTTGTTCTGCTGTCCCAGAGCAGAGGCACCCTCAGTTTGCTCAAGCCACTCAGCCTTGGAGACCCTCACTTCCATTTCTCTAAGGGGATAGGCCATGCAACATGAGGAGGGGGTTACCTTGAGCTTTCTTTCTGTTCCAAAATTCTGGGATTCTTAACAATGTCAAAGAAGCTACTTAGACTCTACTTTAGGTAAAATAACCGGAATCCAAAATAATGCTCGGCTTTGGCCAACTACACCATTCCTAACACTTTAGAGCACACATTTCCTGTCTCTTTCCAGAATGGCTTTCATAGAAAGGCTTATCCCACAAGATACCTCAGAAGCCTCACGTTGTTCTTCCTTCTCTTTCCCTCCTCCTTCTTCTTCACCTTCTTTACTATTGTCGTCATATTTTTGTATGGGGAAGGGGGCGTTTCATTTGTTTGTCTTTACAGAAAGTTCCTTGCACTGCTCCGATTGACTTAGTAATGAGAAGTAAACCACAGAACTCCTAGCTCCCTCACGTACATACTGAAGCTTTGGAATACATGCCCACCAACACACCCCTGATTCACACTGATCCAAGAGGGTCCCACTAAGAGGCCCGAGCTAATAGGTTCTTGAAGCATAAATTACTATATTCCTATCATGTGACTCTACCTCCTGGACCACAGGTAACTGGTCCAGGCACAGATGCCTGACCTAAGAGCAGCCAGTCTGAGTTGGCCTGACACAAAAGTCACAGCCAGTAAAGACAATGGGGACAAGTGGAACCTCTCAGATTCTCATGCCTGAAGAGTCTGTGAATTAGAAAAAGAAAAAGAGAGAGAGAGAGAGGGAGACAGATTCATGAGTTGGAAGGTGGGAAAGGAAACAGAAGCTGACACACAGTCAGCAGAAACCTAGAAGAGCAGAAGCCACAGGCAAGAGAAACCTTGGGTAGGCAGGAGCGAAGGTAAGTCTGGAGTACTAGAAAGCAGAAACCAAGGGACACACAGAAGAGAAGATGAGCTACTCGGTTGTGCAGTGACACGAACAGCAGAAAATTAGACAATTCCTGCCGCTCTAGGGCAACAAGATAATCCAGTTCCTAGAGTAGCTTTTCATCCTGCATAACCTCCCGGTTCCTGCTATACATTCCATTTGCCATGAGACTTGGCTCTTTGTAGTTTCCCATGAGGTGTGGTACAGATTTCTGCCTACATGTAGCCATCAATGAATCTCCATTTCTTCCTTGTAACCCGAGTCAGTCTCCCTTTCTTATGATCACAAGTGCCTATTAAATATAAGATGCCACATGGACTCAGCTGAATGATGACTTTTAACCTGTGTACAGCTCCGTTGACACCGATGCTCCCGTTCTGGAAAATTCCAGGGCTCGTATCCCATTTTAAAAAATGCTCTTAACTTTTTATTCCCACAATGCTCTTCTGCCCTCTTTAACATACTTCTCACAGCATCGCTAGCCACCCGTAACTAAAAGCTCTGATACTGTTACTGCAACTACCACCTTACATTTCTACCCTTCCAGATTTTTCCAAGTGATTTCCTGTACATAATCTCTTTTGAACGTGGCAATAACCTTATGAATAATAATAATAATACCTAATATTGTTCAGGGCTCTATAATTTAAAGGTGACTTTTATATACATGATCTCCTTTGATTAGATTCACTTAAGAACACTATGAGGCATTTTTCTCATTGTACACACGAGCCAAGTGAAATTCAGTGATGACGAAGAATGCATCCAAGTTCACACAACAAAGAATGGTTTCTACTGGGATTTTTGGGCCTGCATATCAGTGTTAAAATGTTTGGGACCTTTCTTTCCTACCATGACCAGGAGCTACTCTTAGACGTGCTCATATGGCATTGCAAGTGTCTCGTTTCTTGTCTCTATTAAGTCAAAGATCCCTTAGGTTTGTCAGGCACCAACCATCTCGTGCGACTGTGGTCTGTCCACCTGTGTGGACACTTCTTTGTCTTCCATAGGTGTGCCAATAACCCACTGATAATATTAATTTAGCATATAGACCTGTCTCTTCCTGGCCACCGAATCCAAGGCGCACGTGTTCCGTAACCAGGTTACCTGAGGCAAAGCCTTGCTCGAATTCAGAGGGCTTGTTTTTAATACCTGAAAATTGACAAGGTTAGAGTAGTGAACCAAGCCACCTGCTATAAACACATTGTACCATTTCAGCTTGTGGGCCAGAGTGTTGAGATCATTTTGGTTTAAGAGTGAGACAGAGAGAGAGGCTCAACACATAAATTGTTGTTTGTTCTCCTCTTAATAAATGCGGTTGCTCTAATGAGAGCATGCAAGGCTCAAAGCTTATCGTTTTATCATTCCTTAAATAAGACCTTGACATTCAGTACCTCCTCGTCCTGTCATTTGAAAGCCAAGGGGGGGGGGGGGGTCAAATTTTGTTTGCCCCAGTAGCTGTTCTTTCCAGGCACACAGATGGCTGATGCCGTTTATAATGGCAACTCTGGTGAATAGAGCAGCATTATACATGCAGTAAAGTAAACAATATGTGAAACAGCATGAGCTGTTCTGAAGCTCTCCTCCGCAGTGCCTGAACTACCGCGGAGAGAGGCATTTGAATAAAAGTCAGCACATCCGTGACACATGACCTCCACACCATCAGTCAAGACTTTCTGGCTGAGCCCCGACAGGGCCTCAGACTCTTCAAAACGTCGTATTCTGGGCACCTGCTTACCAGCTCAGACCTGGCTACAAGATGAATGTCGCTTGCCATTTAAAATCTGATGATCCCTAGCATACAAGACTGCCCAGAATTGACCTTGGTCCCACAAGAACTGGGTCAAACTACATGGTCCCCCTTCACACCGTGAAGCCTCGACATGTGTCTATTACCCTGGATTATAAATGCACCTGTAACACTTACTGCCCTGTTCGTACTGGGAACTCTATTTGGAATTACTCGTGTCACACCCCGATAATACAGGACTGTGATTCCCCCAACGTATCATGTGGTTTCACTCTTCTGTGCTATACCACACCCTGTTTCCTGTGCCTGGAATGTCCTTTTTCTTGTGGGGGCCTTAAAAACTCCTCCTGATCTTTTAAGACTTCCAGATCAAGCATCATCAAGACTAGATTAAAAATCCTAGAGAAACACGTGTGCCAGGAAACAAACACAAATGTTCATAGCAGTAAAGAACCAGTGGGAGTGGGTAAATTGTGGTATGTTCATACAGTGGGATACTACATGTGGACTGAAAGAGGCCAAGACATGAAATAGACATGAAATAATATATACTCTTATGATTTTCTGTATATAAAGTTCAAGGCAGGCAAAATTAAACTATAGTATTTAACGATATATAGATAGATAGATAGATAGATAGATATAGATATATACATATATACATACATACATATATACATATAATCAAACTATAAAGAAAAGGGCAGCTGTGATCACCATAAATGCCAGAACAGAGAAGCCTCCACAGAAAGATGAGAGGGTTGGGGGTAATGCAACATGGGGACTTCTGGGTTGTAATGCTGTTCCATTCCTTGAAATGGATCAAGGCAGTTTCCTCTTCATTCTTTGTTAGACTGTACATTAATAGTTTGGGCACTTCTCTATAAGTACCTATATTTAATAACTTTTTAAAGAGGTAAAGGGAAAAAAAACTGAGGACAGAAACTCATGGTTAAGAAATGTCATGGGGTGCCTGGATGGCTCCGTCGGGTAGGCATCCAACTCTTGATTTAGGCTCAGGTTATGATCTCACAGTTCATGAGTTCCAGCCCCACATCCGGCTGTATTCTCTCCCTCTCCCTCTCTCTCCCTTTCTCTCTCAAAATAAATAAACTTAAGGGAATAAACTAAATGTCACAAAAAATGCAGACATCATCGTCCTAATTAAAGAGTCCATTTTAGTGGACAGAGGGACCCCTCTTGCAGTCACTTATTAATAGGGGAGCCCCCTGAAGCAATGTAAAACTTGTCAGTTCAGAAGAAAGGTATACCACGACCACTGTAGCATAAAATATGTGTTTATGGAAAATAAGTTGATTCCACATATATTTTTTGGAAGATGCTAAATTCTTGCCTTGTTTTGTCTGCCTGGAGCAGGACCTTCAGAAATGCGGTTCGTAGTGTTTGCTTTCTCCTTCCCGGAGTCATCTCTTCTACAGAGGCAAATTTTAAAGCTGGTCTGTAATGCAGCTTTGCTTGACATTATGACCACCTGCAATTTTTTATTTTTTTAGTGAGAAGTAATTTATAAACCTCCTCGATGTTGGAGGGAAGAAAGGTGTATCACAGGTGATGACATCCTGTCTACTCCAGCCCCCCCCCCCCAACCATGGCTGCAATTGGATATGGTCCACTTCTTCTTTTCCCATCCTAAACTGGTGTGCACTACGTTGTGTATTAAACAAGGCCCTGTGAAATGAGTCTAATATCCCTGCCACCCCAGCACATCAGCGCTAGGGCCTATGACACGCTCCAGAGTATAGGTAGAAATTATATGTTCCAGGCTGGAGATGCGCTTTTGGTCACTTCTTTTGTAAGCACCAGAGATCCATATTTTATGGGGAAGTTCAAGTTGGGGATGGATGGGTGATATAATCAGCTGAGTGGCTTGAAATTTTGCCTGTGAGCCAAAAAACCCGAACCAAAGGAGGTGAGATAGAAGGCGGTACCAGGACTTCTCTGAAACCTTGAGGAAAAATCTAACCGCATGGCAAGTGCCTTATTCTGGCTAGAATTGGCAGGATGCCTAAAATAAGGCACAAGGTGCTGAGAGCAGGGGCAGCGGGGTGAAGTTTTGTTTTGTTTTGCTTTGTTTTAATTTCTGGAAGACTTTGCTTAAGTTATTACATGTTGTAATGTTATATTGAGGAAGAAGGATTTCATAAAAAGAGAAAGGAATCTGCTGGAAAAACAAAGAGAGACAGAGATATATAGAGAGTGAGATTCAAAGAGACCCAGAACACAGAGGAAAACAAAGATAGAGAGAGGTGCTGGAAGCAGAGATAGACTGAAAGAGAGACCGATGGGGGTGGGGGGCATAGACAAGAACTTTCCTTGCCATTATTCAGTTTTTTAAGTTGGGATGTCAAAAGAGCACTCTTTGTGTCTCTCCAGATTAGTGCTGTACGTACTTAACCCCGTTTAATTACTATGATGGATTGCATATTTGCCACCAAAAGCCTTGTTCTCACTCGCCCTGACTACTAATGGGCTGTAAACATGGCCTTTTAAAAAGGAGCCAGGTTTGATGTGGATTTGTGTTCACCTATGTTAATGGTATGCAGGAGGTAGATTAGCTGCCGGCTGCCAGCGACTCGATGCATCATCCCCTTAGCCTGGCCCAGGACAGCTTGACAGAGGGCACTGACCTGGCTGCATGCAAATCCAGGCTTCTATCACCCAAAGAGCCATCTCCAGCAAAGCAGAGCATTGATAGCAGGGGCAGAAAGAGCTCCGGTTATTGTTGGAGGGGCAGTTGAGTCCTAGGGACTCTTCCAGCGTGATGAGCCACTTCAGCTGCAAATAACTAAACAGCTTTGAAGGGAAGGGGCTGAGGAGGTGGGGAATTAATGAGCTCCAAGCAGCAAGAGTTACAGCATAATTGACTCCCAGACGGTCTCGTGGATGGTACAGCAGGGCCACACAACCCAACCCAGAGCTTCCTCCCCAGATAGAATTAAAGTTTAATTCAGTGTCAAGGGGGCATTAGAAAAACAGCCCAGCACAGGACCAGAGGGAGCAATCAGTGAACTTCACTGAGAAAGGGTCACGCTTTGGCCACTCCTTCCTGCATAGATGGCTGAGTGGGTGGGTTTTAAGGTGAGACTGTTAGATTGTCTGAAAGAGACTAAAGGAAGTCTGAGTCTGGGCCATTTGGGAAAGAAAATGATGGAAATATCTGCCTGATGCCTGGAGAAGCTATTTGTTTTGACTACTGCTGCTGCTATTTTCCTTAAGGTTAGAGTCTACAGGACTGTGAAAACCCAGTGCCCTGAAACAAGAAAGAGTTTTCTCTCCAAGCAGCTGGGAAGCCCTATGCTTTTGGCCCCAGCTGCCACCTCGGATGTTCCATGCTCAGGACATGATCACTGGCCTTACCTGGTGTATTTAATCCCCCAAACAGATCATTGTTAACATCCCTTCCTCCATTCAACCGAATTATTTTCATCAAAATCTTGAAATAAAATTAAAAATAGCATCGCCAGAAAAGCCAGTGAAAATCTCACAGGCAGTGAAAATTTTCCTTTATTATACTTTATAATTTGCCAGTAAAAAAAAAAAAAGAAAAAGAAAAGAAAAAGTTTACTGTATGTACGTAAAAGGAAAAAGCACTTTTTGTCCAAGAGTTTTACATTCAAATCACAGTTTGAACTTTGATCCTTTCTTTATACTATGTGATAATATTACTTTACATAAAGAATCATTCACTAGCTTCTAAATAAATTTTAATCAAATCAAAATGTTTGCAAGAAGTACAAATTGGCTAACTATGAAATGATAACATTGTGGTGACATTTTATTTAGTGGATTCACTCTTTCATTTAAAAACAATCATACTTTTAAAAGAGCACATTTCGGGGCGCCTGGGTGGCCCAGTCAGTTGAGTGTCCGACTTTGGCTCAGGCCATGATCTCGCAGTCTGTGAGTTCGAGTCCCGCGTTGGGCTCTGTGCTGACAGCTCAGAGCCTGAAGCCTACTTCGGATTCTGTGTCTCCCACTCTCTGCCCCTCCCCTGCTCACGCTCAGTCTCTCCCTCTCTCTCTCAAGAATAAAATAAACATTAAAAAAATTTTTTTTAAAGACCGCATTTTAAAGATATTGTTCACATTCAGTAAGATATTTCAGGTACAAACTAAAATTTACACTTAACAAAAACATTATACCCCACAGGTTTATCAGCGTCATTGTTTCTAATTTCAAACAGAAATAACACTCAAAATGCTCAAAGACAATGACAGAAATGAGATAATTCAAATTGTTTTCTTATCTTCTGAAATCATTATTTACTTCAAATCTGGTGGGTGTTTTTAATTTAATTTTTTTGAGACGGAGGGAGAGAGAGGGCACTTGTGCATGAGTGGGGGAGGGGCAGAGGGAGAGAGAGAATCTTCTTTTTTTTTTTTTAAGTTTATTTACTTATTTTGAGAGAGAAAGAGAGAGAGAATGTGAGCCACAAGAGGGGCAGAGAGAATCTCAAGCTGATAGCACAGGACCTGACAAGGGGCTGGATCTCACAAACCAAGAGATCATGACCTGAGCCTAAATAGAGAGTCAGACACTTAACTGAGCCACCCACGTGCCCCGAGAGAAAGAGAATCTTAAGCAGGCTTCACGCTCAACACAACTCAGGGCTTGATCCCACCTCCCTGGGATCCTGACCTGAACCGAAATCAAGAGTCACTCAACTGACTGAGTCACCCAGGCGCCCCAAATCTAGTGTTGTCACTCAGGAATGTGTGGTATGATGGTGTAGGGAAACAGATATAAGTTCAACCGATTCTGAACCATTAGGAACTGGTTCATGAAACAAAAGCATGTAGCTTATTCCCACAAAACCAGGAAGTCTCTGAATTTACTTTCGTACAAAGTATAATGTGTATGAAAGAATACGTAATAAAAACATGCTGATTTCAAGCTTACACATAGCATTAAAACTTAACCAACAATAACCGCAGCTATTGTTTCAAATTTAGATCATTGCAAGTTTTTTTCAGGGAAGATATTTTACCGTGACGTTATTTCGAATCGGGAGCCCAAGGTGGTAGCAAAGCCCATTTTAGCTGGTTTAATAACTGTTTTTAAATTCTTCGCGCATTTCAATCCCCTGTCGCGGAGATCAGGGCGGACTCTCATGGCCTCACCTTTATATGCCTCTGCCTGTTATTCTCTGCCCATTGAGTCCAGACTCGGGGATCATCTCAGTGGGGGCAGCCCAGGGCATGTACACCAACACAGGACCAGAATAAGGAGGAAAGGTACTGGGCAGGAGTCACATTATTGAGAAGCTGCTCTGTGTCAAGCCCACCACCAGGCATTTCCACTCACAACAGCGCCTTCATGCTTCACAACAACTGTTCACATGAGGGGTTCATTTTTTTCTTTAAGTTTTTTAATGTTTATTTATTTTTGAGGGAGACAGGCAGAACACAAATTGGGGAGGGGCAGAGAGAGAGGGAGGGACGGAATCCGAAGCAGGCCCCAGGCTCCGAGCTGTCGGCACAGAGCCCAATGTGGGGCTCGAACTCGCGAACCATGAGATCATGACCTGAGCCAAAGTCAGACGCTTAACCGGCTGAGCCCCCCAGGTGCCCCCCACATGAGGAGTTCTAATCCCAGTATTTGGAAATGGGGGAAAACAGACAAGAAGTTCAGGGGCCTGCCCATGGCACAAATGGCAGTATCTGAATTAAAACCCAGATAAGGCTAAGAACAAGGCTCAAGTTACCTCCTGAAGGTGAGCACCTCAGATTCTGTGGCACCCCTAAGAACATGACTTAGAATCCCCTCTGTACAGATGCAGTTAGTCCCACTGCTCTAGTTAGAATAAATTTCACCTCTCCTGGGCTCTCTCCCCAATTCAGGGAAATCACCCTTTGAACATCAGTGAACCACTAAACCTATGTCTCTTCCATTTGATTCAAGGGAATGGAGAAAGTTTATTGGAGCTTCTGGACCTTTTCTTCTTTGCTTTGCTTCTTGTCACTTCTCACTTCTTTCCTTCTTTTCTTTCTTCCTTCCTTTCTTCTCTACTGTTTCTCGCTCTTTCTCTCTCCCTCTGCCTTTCTCTCTTTCCGTCTTTTTGCCTACTTTTTCAATATACTTGCTTACCAACCTCTGTAGCTTGGGGAAAATTGCTGGAGCTATCGCATTTAGTTCCAGAGAATTGCTCACAGGAGACCTTGCATATTACACACATGTCCAAAGAGCTGATGGATCTTTTTTATGTCCTCTTTATTACTAACGCTTAGGGAAACATCTTGTGTCTCTCTTTCTTCTTCCTACTATGTTAAAAAATGATAATCTAGCTCTCCATATGTCCAGAGTATAGCTGAGGTCTTGCCTATTGGTTAATATTGATTAGTATTCCTTTATAGCTCCCTAGAGGGTACATATTGCCATTTCCAGAATCAGGTCACAGAAAGCTTTGGATCACAGAAGTGTAAGATTTGACAAAAATGAACCTGTAATCATAGTCTCTCCTCACCTTTCCACTTCCAGGGAGACCTATCTTGTCTCCTATTGTCTTACCCTTGAGTATGACCTAGAGAAACGAATAAAACACGGGCCACCTCAGACTCCTGGGAGAAGGGTTCCTCCTCACTCACCAACAGGCCAAGAATGGTCTAGTGGGAGCTAATGTGCCCAGCCAAGGTACACTGGGCCTGACACAGTCTTCCCTGAGCTTTGTCTCCTCTGGAGGCACACCCTTGAGAGCCTTCATTGCAAAGAGACAGGTGAGTGAGGAACAAGGAGAGTGATTGAGGGCTTCCTGTCCTTTCCATATAGCAGAGGGACAGGTGTTGTGCCATTATTTTCCTCTTTATTAGCTTACCTATTCAAAATGCGTTGGAGGAAAGCAAACAGCTTCAGAATGACAAAAATATATCAGGTAGGATTAGGTCCGGCTGCTTTTAACAAAAACTCAAATAAGTGACTTAATAATATACACATTTCTTTTCCCTCATGTCAAAGAAGTCCTCAAGTGGGCAGCCCAAGGCTGTAATGGCAGCTCCACAGTCATCAGGGATTCAGACACTTTTTGTCTTTCTTCTCCATCAGGCCGAGCATATGTCTTACATGTTCGAGGTCACTCCAGGATTCAAGATGGCTGTTGGAATGTCAGCCATCATCTTTACTTTCTGAGACAGAAAAGGGAAGTAGAAAAAGGGCAAAAAGAAACTTCTCCCAGCTGAGGGAGCATTCTTAAAAATTTTGAGAAGCCCAATCAACAACTCCTTTTCATAGGAGACTTGGCAAAGTATTTCTTTATCCAGGCACATCACCACCCAGAATAAATTCAGAGTCTACTGGTGAGGAAAAGGAAACACTCTTTGCTGAATAGGCATCCAGCAGTCTCTGCTACAAGCTATGTGTCAGCTCCTGGGCTAATAGCTTTGTATACATTATCTTGCTTCTTCCTCAAGACACCTCTACTAGCTTTATGCCATTAGAGTTAGGGAAGTCTTAGGAATTATCAAGCCAACAACTCAATTTGATTTTACTTAACATGTGAATAGAGCCTTAGCATTTATAGAACTTCCCCCAAATATCATTTAATTCTCAACCCCCTCTCCCTTGAAATAAATAGTATTCTTAAGTTGATTTTTCAGAGGAGGAAACTAAGCTCTTGAAAGGTTTAAGTCAATTGGCTCAAAGTCAACTAGAGGAACATTGGTCCTAGCACTCAGATCTCCTGACACCTGGCCCTACTTTTGTTCATGTCTTTTTAAAAAATTTGAAATACAAAAAAGTTCAGAGAATATTCCAAATGTCTAGCCACAAACTCAGAATTAACAGATGTTGAATTTTTGTCTTTTTTTTTGAGAATCTTTTTCATTTAGATTAAAAAAAAATTAGTTGAAATCCATTTGGTACCCTACAGACTCCCCAGAGATAATCGGTATTCATTTGGTGGGTGTCCTCCCGGTCCAGACCTTTCCATTTTGACTTCCAATTTGCATCCATAAATAAATTGTTTTTGCAGATTTTTTTTTCACTCAACATGTTTTTTGAGCTCTATCTAGGTTAGTGCATAAAGTTCAATCATTTTAACTGCTATGTGATATTCTCTTATATAAATATACAGTACCTTCCATTTATTCGTTTCCATTTTCCTACTGTATATATTGAGTGCTTACTCAATAAGCATGTGGGGAAGTATTCTAGGAGCTTTTTATGTATTAGCTCCCTTGATGTTTGTAACAAACCCATGAGAAATGGGTTGTCATAATCCCTGTTGTACACAATGAGGAAACTACAGGGACAGATAAGGAATTTGTCCAAGGTTTCACAGCTGATAAGCAACAGATCCAGAATTCAACCCCAGAGGAGATGATTCTGGAACCCCTACCCTCGACTTCTACTCTACATTACTTGGGCTTAATGCTCATGCATCCCTACCAGTACAGCCATACCTGTTGTGCAAACACTGTCTTCAGAGCCCTGCCGTCACCTAGTAGGACTCTCCTCGGGTCGATGGCCAGCGTCTGTTCTGACTGGTTGGAGCCTGTATCTACTCTATGGCTAAGTAGTTTGAAAATCCCTCCTGTTCTATATTGACTGGAACATAGGTTTTCAATTCTTCACCCCTACCGAGAAGAGAACCTAGATATAGAAATGCTAAGTCTTAGATTATATGCACCAAAGGTTTTACTAAAAACTAGTGATTGCTCTTGATTGTTAAACTAATGAACTAATAAACTATGCTAATACACTTCTGTGATTTGTGTATTCTTCACAAATACTGTCTATCATTAGTCTTCTTAATTTTGCCAGTTTGTTGGATGTGACGTGGTATCTCCTTGTCTTTATTTGCATTTTGCTGATTACTAGTAAGGTAGAAAAGGTTATATATATATATATATATATATATATATATATATAATAAACATGTATATATATTTATTAGCTATTTAGGTTTAGTCTGATCTGAATTGCCTTTCTCTTTGCTCATTTTTAAAGTGGCTTCTGTTTTCTTTTATGTACTTTTTTTCTTTATATAATTGGGACATTAATCTTGTGCCCATTATATCTGGTGCAAATTCCCTGTCCCTCCCCACCCCCCCCCATCACTTCTTGCCTCTGACCCTATCTTTGTCTTCTGTCATATAGGAGTTTTCGATTCAATATTGTCAAATCTATAAATCTTTTTCTCTATAGGACACACTTCTGGTACTTTAAGGAAAGCCTTCTCCCTTTTGAGGTAGTAGAGAAATTCTAGGTTTTCTTCTAATTGTTTTATAATTTTATTTCTTGAATTTACCTCTCTGTATATGAGGAAGGAATACAGTTGAATTTCTCCTACTTGGAAATCATTCCAACACCATTAATTTAATAAGTTACCTTTTCCCCACTGATTTTTTAGTACCACTTCTAACATAAACAACCAAGTTCCATATCATATATACACTGAGCTGTTTGTTTTCTATACCACTGCACTGATCTATTTCTCTATTCTCAGTTTTTTCATTTTAATTCTCTAGCTTAGAAATAATGCATCACTGAGCCTAATACGTTCTATCTGCTTATACATTTTTTATCGTCCTGGTGCAAAACACAAGCCTACAAGTTTGGTAAGCGCCTTATGGTTCTTTAGGAAGGTAGGCTAGAAGGCGTATGGTGCCTTTGGTTTCTATGGTGGAGATCCCATTTGCACTGCAGACGGATCTAGGTATTTGGAGTACAGTTGAAGGAAAAATAAACTCTAAGTATAGTGAGTAAAAAGGGATAAGTCTTGATTTCTCCATCCATAGAGATACCCCACTGTTGATACCCATTCTCTAACAGCTTCTGAGTAAATCCCAGTGACCATGCATCATTCATAATCAACGTTCTTATTAATTTAGATGGACCAAATATCCCAGTTTTTGAAAGGACAAATGTATAAAGAAGACTGGCGGGGCAGGGCAGGGGGGTGGGAATCAGTTTCAGAGCTTAGAGAACAAATTTTTAAATTGCATTGCTTTTTGTAAATGACTATCCAAACTATATAATGACCTGTAGTTTATAGTACTTTGCAGGGTTCGGCTGTCTCTATCTATTTATGGTGTAGAATTTGACTTGGGAAAATTTCTCTTCCGGAACAGTTACAAACACCATAGACAGAATGTGAGGATGGATCGCTGTCCTGCACACAACACTCTGAAGTACAAATGAGCAAGGAAGAAATAGATCCCTCACAGTCATCCTGAGATTGGCTGTAGCAGCATCTCTGAGAAACCCACCTCAGGCCTGGGAGTAGGGGGCGGGGAGGATGAGGGGGGTGGGATTGGGGAGGGGTTGTGGGATTGGGGAGGGCGGGGCCAGTCCAAGACCGGCATCTCATGGAGCCTAACTTTGGACCATCACCTCAACCCAAACATAATGGTTAAACACACGGCCTTCTTCTCAGTTAATGTTAAGAAGATCGTAGGCAGGCCTGATAAAAATGTTTTGGTTTTTTTTTTTTTAACTCAAACCACCAGCTTTATTTTTCGTATTCTATAAACCATAAAGTACCTGATCTGTAGAATCTCAAAGCTCCTGCAAAAGACTGCGGGATGGCAGCTTCGACAATCAGCCACAGGCCAACCAGAGTATTGTTTTCAATATGAGAATGTATTTCTCCCAACAATTTGACTTTCATGGGCCAGTGGAAGGTGGGGGTGCGGGAGTGGAGAGGAGTAATCTCTACAGACATGCTAACTTTCCGGTTCTACTGCTGAAGTTGCATAAGAAATGGCAAGATGTTCATTGCACAAAGCCAACATTCAAAATTCAGTCTCTCTAGGGGTGCCTGGGTGGCGCAGTCGGTTAAGTGACCGACTTCAGCCAGGTCACGATCTCGCGGTCCGTGACTTCGAGCCCCGCGTCAGGCTCTGGGCTGATGGCTCAGAGCCTGGAGCCTGTTTCCGATTCTGTGTCTCCCTCTCTCTCTGCCCCTCCCCCGTTCATGCTCTGTCTCTCTCTGTCCCAAAAATAAAAATAAACGTTGAAAAAAAACCAAAATTCAGTCTCTCTATTTTCTGATCATCCTCCCTCTTCCCTCTTCCCTTCCCCACCCCTGTCTTTTCCCAAATAAAATGTTACCAAAGGGAAGAGAGACCATTTTTAATAATTTAAGGAAATTTGAGGATATTTTTGATTTCGTGGCCTCCAGTTTCTACAATTCAAATGAAGTATTTCTCGGTTTAAATTTAAATAAAAGACCAACCACTGTATACCCAAGGAAATTTCCCTTTAAAAATTTTTGTTGCGTATTAGAGCTGACATGGCTCTTTTCATCTTCACCAAACAAAACAATTGTTTTTAAAAAGGGGAATAATCCAGGCTACTCACCTCTTCACTGCCCCAAGTTGAGCAGAGAATGAAATCAGAACTGTATCCCTGTCTTACAACTATACTGGAGCCTCCCTGAGACACTGTTCCCTGGATCCATGGCTGGGACCATGTTTTAGGTAAAGCTGTGTTTTCACAAGATTCTCTTGCTTCCTCCAGTAATAAACCACCTTGGACAGGGTCCAAGACTAAAATGCCATGCGTTGAATTATGCATAATCGTGGGTCATGTTTGTGCAGGGCCCTATTGCAATTCTTCATAAATTTTTATTTCTTTTTAGCCTACTTCTTAACACGCAGCCCTGACTGGCATGCTTACATCAAATGCTCTGTTTTTCTTGCTTTGTTGTGGTTGTGTGTTTCAATGAAAACCCTTCCTCCTGAAAGACATCCGGCTGCATGCCAAACCTACGGAATCTATAGATTTTCTTCCCGGTATGTAAAGCAAGAGCTCCGATTCAACTGGCCCATAAATACATCTGCTAAAGGAGACTTTTCTCAAGTGTCACTCTGTCATTCGACGGGTATTTACTGAGCCCCGCAGGCTGTAGGCACCGTGCTGGTCTCTGAATACAAGGGTGAGTGAAACTGATGTGCGGAGTCCCTTCCTGGGCGATGGCGCGATCCAACGGGGGAGACAGTGGCGCACAAATCCCTAGTTGCCCCTTGTGTTAAGTGGGGGTAGGAAGAAGGAGGAGACGCTGAGAGAGGATGGTGCAGCGGAGAGTGCTGCCACTTTGCCGGAATGGCTGAGGTAGACCTCTTGGAAGCGTCACATGGGAGCCAAGTCCTAAAAGAGGAGGAGGACCCAGCATTCGAGAGAGAAGGGGGATTGAGGGGACGTATCGGGAGAGCAGCAGATGACGAGATCCTGCGGCATGCTTAGACCCTCTCCACGGCCGTGTCTGCCCATCTGCCCTCCGGCCAGCGGTCAAGGGGCAAGTCCAGTCCTTTTGCCCCTAGGAAGGCTTCCCGCCCGGCCGGCAAGCGTGGTCCCCTCTTTTCCGCAACCTCCCGCGGCACCTCATCTGTTTCCCGTGACTTCCCACTTAGCCACATGCTGGGTTGTATTGTGTTCGGATGGTTCCTGTGGTGAAACTTGCCTCCCCCACCGGTCTCGTAAACCCACTGAGGACAGAGGGCGTGCGGCCCTTTGTGCCCCGCACCACGTCTGCCGCGGCACCGGAACGGAACTGCCGTGGGCTGCATTGAAAGGAACTGAAGATGTTTTAGCCTGGCGGGGCAGGTGAACAGCCGCGGCTAAGCCGCTTTTCTCTCTGCCTCTGCTCACATTAGACAAAATGCAAATAGATAGGCCCCCATCTCTCTCTGTCCTATTTAGCATTTATATGACACCTTTCAGCACAGAGAAATGAATAAGTGGAACCAGAAGTGGCTGTTCCATGTGCTCATCCCCCAGCCCGGCTGCAGCCAGGCATCTGGTCCCCACCTGCCCCCCACACGCCCCTCCTCCCCGAGGGGGCAGGCTGCAGGCACCCCCGCTTTGCTTTCAGCAGCGCTCTTCCCCTTGAGCCGCACACTGTTGAAAGAATGCATTGTCTGAGCTAAAGGGAGAACGCGGGTAGCACATTACAAATCTGAGCTGTTAAGTGATAAATGAGCAATGAAAAGCATCCTGACATCATTAAGGTGTTCCCGAACACGCTCTCCCCTCGCAGCCTCACCCCCATGCAACCGCGTGCAGACAGAATGGCTTGTAGGGTGACCAAAGCCTGGCTTAGGAGTCACCAAATTGGGTCGTTCCAACCCCATGGGTTTTTCTAGATTTTGCCAGTTGGGAACACAGTCACTTCAAGAAACCGCTAGACTCGCATCTCTGCCAACGTTCTCAGAGGCATGGCTCTCTTCACCCATATAAAAATGAACTTGCCTTTTCACTGCTCATAGTACTCTCAGAGTCTGAAGTATCCCTTCAGGACTACCTCCCACCCCCACATTCAGGGAGCCCTCCCCCAGGCCCCCAGGGCACACACATCTGGACCGGGCACTCTGTAAAACCCACACCCCATCCCCCTGCCCCACCAGGACTCAGCACTGACAAGGTATCGGGACAGACGGCCTGCAGGGTGACAGAGCAGCTTCTCTGACATTTATGAGATGAAATTCGCCAGGGCCAGAAAGGGCATCCCTTTAAAATCATTTAAACAGCATCCTAACCCCTGCGATGCTTCCTGGGGGGGCTAAAAGCAACCCCTGTACTTTGACTCACCAGTGTTGTAGAACTCTAAGTTTCTAGAGAAGACCTCCATATTGGTTTCTAGAGAAGTTTCTAGAGAAGACCTCCATATTGGTCAGCAGTGTCGGGGAAGGGAGGATCAATTCATTTCCTCACGGGTCGATCTCTGCTATTCTGCTCCCAGGGATCCCAGAGCCACTGGAGTAGAAGAAGGTACATAATTCTACAATAACATAGTGTGACAATATGGGAAAAGATGCTGGTTCCATAGCTTACTAGATAAGTGACCTTAGACAGCTCACTTAGCATCTTGCTTTCCCTCTCTATAAACTAGGGGGAAATGACACCTGTCACATAAAATATAATGAGGATCATATAATGCCAAAAGTTACATGTTTAGCACAGGGTCTGGCACATAGAAGGGGAATGGTAAATATGTACTGCTTATTGAGACCTACTCAACACATCCCACCTTGCTAAATGAGACTTTCTGTGCTTTATTTGGTCCTCCAATTTAATCCTATAAGTCTCAAAGGTAAGGCCTGTATTTATAATCACTGTGCTACCCTGCTCACCTTGTTCCCCTATGAGAAATATTTTCATGTCGGTGGCTATTCCCATCTGCAATTTTCCTTTGAAAAATTGCTCCAGGATGGGTACTTCCTAAGGGGAAGCTTTCCCCATTAGCTAGACAGGAGGGGGAAATGTAAGGGCAAGCCTTGACCCACCATTACCAAGAAATCAACTGTGGAAATGAGTCATCTTTCTCTCGCCACTGGGCTGGACTTGGTGATTAATGGGAGACATTTAAGATAATACACTTTCTTGTTCAAGTTTTGAAAATTAAAGCTCCTAGAAATGTGAGCCCAGAGAAGGAAGAAAAAAGAATGAAGTAGAACAATATTCTCTTTCTAGTGGCTTGCTTTTAAAAACTTGGTCCCCTCCTGCCAACATTTACAGAATCGTCTGTCCCTTGTCTATGTCACATCGCTTTCCTTTTTTCCCTCCTCACCTCCAAAAGGACATTAGTTCCAGCCAAAATGGTTATCGCAGATCCCCAGCACAGTTTCCAAGTTACCAAACGAGACAGAGGGACAATTGATCGTACTGGCACAGGCCAGCGGTGGGAGATACGGGAGTAAGATGTGGGCCCAAACAAGCTGTTGTTGCTGTATCTCTTTCAAAGCATGAATCCACAGGCCGTGCCGGCCTGAGCGCTTCAGATTCTTGGGAAAGAGATCCCTCAGCCGGAGTCTCACAAAAGCCAGCCTCCTGAAGGCTCAGTCCATCCTTGCCACCTTAGCAGACCTGACCCACCTTATCCAAAGATAGCCTCTGAGCCCCAGCCACCAAGAGCAGCACCTTTTGGCCTCAAATGTCCCCACCAGACTTAGGCCACATGAGTGATCGTGAATGACACTGATGGAGCAGTGTCCACTGGGTTAACAGGGCTTCTCAGCCTTTCATTTCAATGTCAAAAGAGAGGCATTTAACGTGGGACTTGAAATTCCTCATTCATAAGGGCAAGGAAGGTGAGAGCCACTGGGCGCCTCATTTTCCACTGTACAGCTGGTAGGGAGCAGAATCAGAATCGGAGCCTAGGTCTTTCTCTCAGCCTCTAGCCATGTTGCTGGAGAATGAAGAGACAAAAAAAAAAAAAAAAAAGGAGGCCCAGAAAGTGAGGAAGAAGAAGGAGACAAAAGATGCGGAACAAGACCGAAAATTAAGATCCGGAACTCTGTGCCGCCTTGGCACGTGCTAAAGAATGGAGCGCCTCGGGGCGCCTTGGTGGCTCAGTCGGTTAAGCGTCCGACTTCGGCTTAGGTCATGATCTCGCGGTCCGTGGGTTCGAGCCCCGCGTCGGGCTCTGTGCTGACAGCTCAGAGCCTGGAGCCTCGTTCAGATTCTGTGTCTCCCTCTTTCTCTGACCCTCACCTGTTCATGCTCTCTCTCTGTCTCAAAAATAAATAAATGCTAAAAAAAAAATTAAAATAAAAAAAAAGAATGGAACTCCTCAATAGTGACCCACAGGTTGTTGTCCCATTTTTGCTCCTGAGGACAAACCCTCTAGCCAGGCGAACCCCCTTGCCCACACGCTCTGGTGTTAAGCACTATGAAAGTGCCACGGCCTTTACGCAACAGAGACGCCAGAGTTTGTCAAACCGACAGGAATCACAGACATGTTGTCAAGCCGGGGCACAGGCTACCAGGGAGAATATTTGAATGTTTATTCACCAAGAGGAGCGCATGTGACTGAGTGCTTGCCCTGTGACAGCACCACAACCGGCCGCACACGCCCACGGCTTATCACCCCAGCCCTCAGAAACCGGCTACACGTGTCACCCTAATTTTGCGGATGAGGAAACTGAAGCTCCGAAGGCTCATCAGTCAATTCGCTTAAGGTTCAGAAACTCTGTAGCCGGTCTGGGGAAAGGGCCCGGGCAGAAGTCTGTTTTCAAAGCACAACCCGTGGGGTCTTGTGATCAAGAACTTCTTGATGGAGCCGGCACGAAGATCCTGTGACCCCATCATCACATAAAGCCTTGCTTCATGAACTGTTCCCCCCACAAATGTGCTTTTGGTGCCTGTTTCCCCTCCTCCCACCCCCACACACAAATGTTTTATGTCTCTGATCAGAGTATAAAGCCTCAGGAGTGATAAAAGACGTGAAGGCTTCAGACTAGGATTGCGCACAGTGATTGGACACTTCTCGTGTTTAAGGCAGGCTTTCCGTCAATTCTTCCATTTATTCTATGAAGTCAGTATTCCTATGATTATTTCCATTTTACAGCCGAGGAAACACGGGCAGACAAGAGTCTAGGGACACAATACTAGTAAATGGCAGAGCTCTGAATTGAACACAGTCTGATTCCAGAGCATGGTCTAATTTATTATGATGTAATAGGAGTTGGGGAGAAGAGGGAGGGAAAAGGAGGGAGAGAGGGAAAAACCATAAGTTGGAAAATGGATAAAAACGTGAGCTTTCTAGGACTGCTGTATCCAAGTGCCACAGATTGGGTGGCTTAAACCACAGAAATCTGTTGTCTCACAGATCTGGAGTCTAGAAGTCCAAGGTCAAGGTCCTTTGACCTAACAGGGTCAAAGGTGGCAGCGTACTTTCTTCCCAGCCTGTGAGGAAGCATCTATTCCGGGCCTCTCACCCACTTCTAGCAGTGTGGTGGAAGTCTCTGGCGTTCCTTGGCATGTAGAAACATCATTTATCTTGCATTTATCTTCCACACGGATTCCGTCGTGGGTCAGTCTCCAAACTTCCCCTTTTTATAAGGATACCGGTCACATTGGATTCGGGCCCACCCTCACGACCTCATTTTAACTGGATTACCTCTTATAAAGACCCTGTAGATGAGCAAAATTTGCCACCCTCAAATATGTCTCTCTGTCGTGTGGACTATTTTAGGCTGGTTATTTTTAAGAAACAAAACACTCAGGAAGAAACTTTGATTTTCTTCCTAACTGCCTGAAAGAATGTAGATAGAAGTCCTCCTCCAGGAAGGGAGCTATCACCACAGATAGAAGTACAGTATAACATGAACTAGGGGCAATAGACAGGGAGGAACATAGCAAAGTCTGTGAAAATTCCTCTCTTTTCCCCACTGTGTCTGTACGGCCCAGCCAACATTTGTTCACCAAACATTTACTCTTTTTCATCTTTCTGTGGATCGTCTTCCTTTCCAAATCCCTACACCCTTCTCTCCTTCTAAGCCTTAATTGCCTGACTGTCTGTGGGCCTTATATTCTTATGGAGCCCCTGCACATACCTAATTAAATTTCCTTTTCTCATGTTAATCTGTTTGATGTTCATTTGATTCTTGGACCAGCCAGGAAAATCTTGAAGGGCAGGGACAATTTTTTCCTTTCCCAAAACCCTGTGTCCAAATAAAGTCATGATCTGAGGGACTGGCAGTTAGGACTTCAACATAGGAATGTGGGAAGGGGACATAATTCATCCCATAACACAAGTTTAGGGCCACACGGCCTGTTGGTGAAGAAGCCAGAGCTCCACAGGAGTAGGGAGGAAATGAATTCCTGAGAGGTGAGACTCAGAGCTCCCTGGAGAACAGCTCTGGTGTCTTCAGATAAGGGTGGGTCAAACTTCAGCAGAGGCTGAAGGAAAGGCCAGCTCAGGCTTTCTCTGGCACCAAGAATAAGCGCTCACCCACTGATTACTGGCATTTCCTGGCAGTGCCTTGGGCCCTGGGTTGCACAACCCTCTCATCAATGAAAACCAATAAGCTTTAAAAACGGGAAAAAAAAAAAAATCCGAAACGACAACAACAACAAAACCACACGCAAAAAAAGAGTAACTTTCTGTTGTCTGTGAAACCCTCAAAAAAATGTCAACAAGTGCTGAGTCAGGAAATTCTCCCCTAATAGCTTTTGTTGGAAACGTTTAACATTTCAACTTTATCTCTTCTTTTCTTTCAGACAGCTTCTCAGAGGTATTCAAATGCAACAATACCATCATTCAGGACTTCTGGCTCCCAGAGGACTCGGTCTGAGGCATGGCCAACACATACCCTTATGGAATCAGACCTGCTTAAACACCCTGAGGAGCTGTTTTCCTTCAGCCTTTCTGAGCTGGGGGAGAGGAGGACAATATGGCTGATACACCAGTGCCTTGTTGGATCTGGCCACCAAAGAGAGCATCCCCTACATAGGGACTCCTTAGCAGACACACACCCAAAGCTTAGGCATCGTCTCCGGCAGTGGGCAAATGATACCAAGGAACCTCCAGAATGGGCCTTTCCATACCACCCAGAAACTCGTGGTCACCCTCCTATCACAGATCAAAAGTTTAGCCAAGGAAGGACCACGGCGCTTATTTATTTCAGCTTTCCTCACACCTCAGTCTTCCATGTGGGGTCCCAAGGCCACTCTCACATCACTGCCTCCCTATGCCACTTGCTACCCTGTGATTTTTTAGCTTCCTGGCCACCTCCATGGTCTTCCCATTCACGTCTCACAAAAGTGGGGTGGCCATCTTCTTCTGAACCAAACAGGCAAATGGGGACAGAAGCAGAAGTGGTGAGTAAAGTAGGCAGGGAGAGAATATCCAGCGGGAAGGGATGTAAGGCAATTTGTCCCCTCACAGAGCAGCTAGCGATTTGGTGTGGCCTAAGCTGGTTGTTGCTGGCCTAATCAATATGTGCTCTGTCTTAATGAAACACCACTTTCTGGTCAAAGGGGTCAAGAGGCGTTTTTTTTTTTTTAATGCAGAGCAATAAACACCAAGGAAAACAGAGGCATATTCCCTTCCCACCACACTCAGGCCCAAAGGCACAGCCTGCTCGTAAAAGTGGATTCACGAACTTCCAGGTAGGCGTCCAGTGAGTCTTCAATGGAAAGTTCATCCTTCCCACTAACTTGGATGGAAAAAATGAGCCCAATGTTCTCGACCTTGAGCTGAAAAGTAGTATGTATGGGACAAAAGAGGTGCCAGTATCAAAGGTAGTCTTTGGCCATACAGTAATCATGCTAAAATAAATACTACATCAACATACATTGATTAGGATATTTATTATCTAAATATGTGAGAGTTGAAGGAGGAAGCTGAGCTAGCAACCTTCGCCCTTTTCAGCATGAGCATAAGACATCACTGAAGACACCGAGGAAAGGGCTGGGCTCGCCATCTACACACAGACTTGCGAGCTCAGCCCAGCAGTCAGTGGGCTGGAGCCACCCCAAGAAAGGCTGGGAGACTGAGTCACAGGCATCACTCACGCAAAACTGAGAATTTTCACATTTTTCTGACCGTGCCATGTTTTTACGCTCATTGGCCCGTAAAGAAAGGGCAGGGAAGTAAGCGTGTGCTGGGCGCCTGAGCGTTTCCTAACCCCGTGAGCAGGTGCCATCATTCTCATCTTCAAGATGACGTTCAGAGAGGATGGTCCCATACTCAGAGACCAGTTACCAAGTCAACATCATTTTCCTTGCTGAAGAATGTTCGGGTAAGATTCAAGGCCAAGGCAAAGGGTTAGGAGTTTGGTGTTAGGTTGTCGTGAGCACAGAATCTCTGGCACATCAGCAGCCTAATGGACTCGTTGGAATATAAAAGAAATCCCGCTTATCCTTATGCCAATCCAAGCTCTCTGAGACCCCCCTCAACCCCATACAGCATCCTGGGTTCACCTTAGAACTTTCTGGGCTGCTTCCACCTCTATCAACAAGCCTCACGGTGGCACTTAAAATCTTTTCAGGTATTAAAAACAAAAGTTTTATTTAAGTCAAAACTTCTCTCTCCCTCCACACTGAAGCTTTCTTCTTCCTGTAGCTGAGGAGCGCTACCACTCAGGTCAGAAATGGCCAAGGAGAGGTGCCGGGGTGGCTCCAACCATTGAGTGTCTGACTTTGGCTCAGGTCATGATCTCACGGTTTTTGAGTTCGAGCCCTGCGTTAGGCTCACTGCTCTCAGCACAGAGCCCACTTCAGATCCTCTGTCTCCCTCTCTCTCTCTGCCCCTCCCCCACTTGCACTCTCTCTCTCTCTCTCTCTCTCTCAAAAATAAACATTTAAAAACAAATAATAAATTAATAAATGAATGAATGAATAAATAAATACTTTTTTAAGGGCAAGGGATGCAAGAACGTTCTTCCCCTTATTCCAGCTAGCTTTCTGATTTCGGGGTGCTCCAGGCAAGCTCCAGGCTGTAGGGTCCCATATTCCCCCGAACTTTCACGGGGAAGTACAAACCTCTCCCAAGGTGCTGGGTGAACCTCTGCTCTTCTGTAGCTTAAAGTCAGCCAACCAGAGGACAAGGGGTGAGCCTCTCCTCCTGCAGGCCCCCAGGTCTCCTTGAGGCAGGCCCACCCCTAATGTTGCAGGGCCCAAGGCAAGAGTCCAGATGGAGGCCCACAAACCAAATATCCAAATGTTTTAAAAAGTTACAGATGTAGCTAACAATACTGTTAAGTAAAATTACCTTCTAGCCTCCTACCTTGACGTGTACCCCTTCATGATGGCCTGGAAGGTCCGTTTGAATTTAGGATTCTCATTCTCCTTGGCATTTAAATCTTTCAGAGATGCGTCTCCCATCCCAAGGCCCTGCCCCTGGCCAATAGCCTGCTCTGCTTCTCTTCCTACCCTCAGTTGCATCCCTTACCAGAAGCTTCTCACTTCATAAGTGTCTCACACACTTATGGCCACCCAAGCTGCACATCCAGGATCCTCCCACATCACCCCAAAACTGCTGCCCCCTGGCCATCCTCAGGCCCAGGGCTGAGCACATCCACCTTGGACTGCTGGACCCCAACAGGCCTTGGAAGGCACTCTGGGAAAACTGGCTACCTGGAATGTGCTGGGGAGGGGCTCCAAGGGGACATGTCCCCTAATGCCACAGATTGCCTGCTCCATAAGGAGTGTGCTAGGGGAATTCCTGAGATCCTCTTTCTAAAATGTAGAGGCCAGGGCAGGGACCCCACTCTAGGGTGGTTCTGATAAGTGTTTTCTTGGCCTTCCCTCCTGAGACTTGAGGGCATGCCATGGGAAGGGGAGGGAAAATCCACAGTCTTATCCCCCAAAGCTCTTAGCCCACCACTCAGGGACTCCTCTTTCTATGACTCTGCTTATGGGGACTACATGGGACGGTGCAGGTGGAGGGCCCAAGGCCAGTTTGGCCCCCTCTGATAAAAGCCTAGAGGGAGCCGTTCTGCAACCCCTTGACTGATTTCGGTAGATTACGGACACAACTTTTTGCCTACTGTCCTCAGCTTCGGGGCTTCAGCCACAATTCTGAGACCCCAGTTCCATCAGGTTATGGAACGGACAGGCACAGAGTACTAACGTGACACAGACTTGCAGTTAAGCAGAAGTGTTTTACACGCCTACATTTTAACACTATGTGAGGTAGGGGGGAAAAAAAGAAAGCATGGTTCACATATGGGCAGCTTTAAAACCAAGCTCTATTCTGTGACAGAAATAAGTTTATGGAAATGTGTTCTGCAGTGAGGAAGGAGACACCAAGTTGCTGCTAAAGGAAACTGCACAAAGACTTTGGGAGAGAAATTTGCTGTTTCCTTCATCTCGAAGGGCCTGGTGACGTCCGGAGGCCCCGAGTCGATCACCGCCCTCACGTCCTAACGCCAACACTAGGTCAACAGCAGCACCCTAGAGCACCCTTACTTCCTCTGAGGAGAGGTGAGGTATAAGAAAGCATCATTTTCTTCCATCCAGTCCCCAGCCTCCCTGGCCTCAGCTTCCCACACTTAGGAATAGCTGGCCTGCTGCTATCTGTAGACTCAAACCTGGTCAAGACAGAGTTGAGGACGTTAGCCTAGTAAATGCCTCAGCACACAGAAGGGAGCAGAGAAAATAGAACTCATTAGGAATTGGAGGCCCTGGATTTAAGTTCCGATCTGTCTGCTTAGACTTATTGGCTCTAAGATTTTTGGAAGCTGGTGAATTTTCTAGGCTTCCTCGGGAAATGGGGGCGATGATGAGTATCTGCTTGCCTTCCGTGGAGGTTGAAAGATCTAATAGTATCATTTGGAAACTGATAAATTCTGAATTATTAGCGGTCCAGGATCGTGCTTTGGGGAGGGGTATCACGGTCTTTGTCTCTTAGAACCATGCTTCTGCCTAAACTGGCAGACCAAGTAATGGCAAGAACCTCTTGAAGAAGGAGAAATCTTTCATGCTACCCATAGTCTTTTGCCACTGCTGTAGTCCCTCCCTACGGAATGTGGTAAAAAAAAAACCTCAAGACGCGGGAAGGCAACCTGGCTACGGGTGCATGCACAATATTCCTCACAAGTCTGAAACGTAGACCGCCCGTTCAGACTGGTTGTTACCATATACGGGAGACAAAGGAGGAAAAATTGTACGAAAGGCTACACCCCGCTGCGCTCAGGGCTCAGGTTTTCGGGTGTAAGCCCAGTAAACCCGAGCCGGCGCAATGAGTCAAGCGGCTTCCCGGGCAGAAAAGCCTCGGTGTCCCCTCTCCCCGTGCGACAATCCTGCGACACTACTACAACCAGTACCTGGATTATCAGTGCTGCTGCTGCTTCTAGTCCCTTCCAGCTGAACCCTGTTCCGATGAGTGCCACGCTGACCACAACAGGCACACCGTCTTCCTAATCTACACCTGGCCGACTGAGAGAGCCCACTGCCCCTCCCCCGTAGGCCCTTTAACGCCTCCTACAACATCCATTCCAGTCTGAACTGACTTTGAGCTCCGTCAATGGCACGTGTGTCATTGCTCCCTCCCAGGAGGGCAAGTCCCTTTGGCCACCGCTTCCTAAGAGCTCTAGCTTTATGCTGGCCTTGGCTCTCGTATCCCTTCTGAGTCAGCATGGAGCTATTTGTCTTACCCATTTATGCCACTGCATTTATGACACCCAACGTGGGCCTCACTAAAGCAGTTGGGCCAATCTCTAGACTGCTCAGTACGACGACATTTCAACAGAGAATTCCAGGGCCTGGGCCAAGAGAGGACTCCGCTGTGTGATTTGCTAGCACTGTGAACTCTGGGCCCCCCTTCCCCTCTGACTTCCTGTGAGATGAAGTTAAGAGATTCTGCTGTGTTTGTTGCACAGGCTTATCCTCCGGCTCAAATTAGGTGTATGTGAAAATGAGTGGAAGACTGTAGCATGTAACATGTAGTCGCCATTGCTTACAGCTGCCCTCACGCCACTTCCGTATGCTCTTCCCCTGCCAAAATATGCCCATCCCCTCTCGGCCACTCCACTCAAAGCCCAAGAGGTCACCGATTCCTTTTCCTCCTGTGCATCCCTGCAGTGAGACGGCTATAGTGGGCACCATGCTGCCCCTCCTCTCACAGGTAGGACACAGGTAGGCAGTGTCAGCCTCCTCGCCACACCCTACTAATGCCAACCAAGGGTGAGGTGATCTCACACACGTGGACAGGCTACACTGTTTGTGAGCAGTCAGGCCATGGCAGGGCCTCCCACCATCTGGGCAGAGGGCTTGCTCCACATCGTGTCCCCCACCCCCTCCAGTCCTGCCTCCTGGGGGGGGGGGGTGCAGGTGGGAACCAAGTCCGTGGGGACAGGCTAAGGCCACCGGAGCGACCACGAGTGCGTATAGATGAGGGAGCAGAGCCCAGTTATGTGCCTCGTTCCTCTCCCACGAGGCTCTCACGGGCCACGCCTGGGACCAATTCCCAAGAACACTGCATTTTCTGCCTGTGTGGACAACACCTGGCGGGAAGGAAGCCTTTTGAAGCTTCCGACTTGATGCTTCTGGGCTCTCGGCTTTTTCCCTGGTCCTCATTTTTCCCACACAAGGAAAGGGGATGCTGGCCCAGCTCTCAAGATCTGGCATGGTTGTGGTATAAAAAGATTGATTCCCAGCTGCGGAAGTGCCAATCATGCTGGAGGGCCTGAGAAAAAGATGATGGCACTGTTTATCTTTCCAGAAAACCCAGAGGACAGAAACAGTCACAAGATTAGACCGAGCAGCTGCGCCGCCAGAGACAGGAGGGCAGGAGGGAAACCTGCCTTAGAGGCCACCAGGATCCAAGGTTGTAAGACTTTTACAGACATGTGTCTTTCCTCCTCAAAGTAGCTTCAGGGAGAGGAAGAGTGGCTGTTGAATCTTTCTATCCTTGCCAATCTGTATTTCCTGCTCCCAAACCACCCCTACTGCTGCCCACCCTGCCTAGAAGGGCCGCCTGGTGTCGACGAGGGCCAAGCAGTGGTTCATGAAAAGCAGCTGGAGCGCTGGCCACAGCTGACGCTTGCTTAACGTAAAGAACCTTGGGAGGTATTTAAATGGGAGCCAGTTGGCCGACTCGTGGGTGATGGTGGGTATGCTGGGGGGGAAGGAGCAGCCTGGGGAGAGAAACTAGACAGAGATCCAAAACAAGTGAACAGGCTTGGAAGGAGCCGCAGGGAAATGGCCAAAGCACACAAGCAGAGGGAAGGTGAAGAGCTATGCTCTCAAAGGAAAGATGGGGCTGGGGAAGGAGGAGGAGAGGTGAAGGGGAAGAAGAAAGTTGTCGTAAGGAGGGAAGAGGAAAAACAAGAAAAAGGCTTGGTGTGGGAGGGGTTACAAAGAGATGTGACAATAAGAGAAACAGGCAAGGAGGGGAGAAATCTCCAAACTGTAAGTGGGCTGAGGCCTGTGAGAAGCTTTTTCACGCAAGTTTAAAACTAAAAACTTGCGTCCGCCCGAAACCTGGAATCACGGGTTGACTAACGCAACCACCAAAACAGGGCCGGTTTGCACCGCCGTGAAAGCGAGCACTTCCTTCAATTTGGCCCCCAGATGCCTCTGATGCCTCCTTCCGGCCTTGGCCTGGCTGCAAAATCCCAGGGCTCTTTCCCTCCCCGCCCCCCCCCAACCCTCCGTCTGCATTGGAATTTCCAGAGAAGATGGGGCGCCTGGGGGGCTCAGTCGGTTAAGCGTCCGACTTCGGCTCAGGTCATGATCTCACAGTCCGTGAGTTCGAGCCCCGCGTCGGGCTCTGTGCTGACAGCTCAGAGCCTGGAGCCTGTTTCAGATTCTGTGTCTCCCTCTTTCTCTGACCCTCCCCTGTTCATGCTCTCTGTCTCAAAAATAAATAAATGTTAAAAAATAAAAAATAAAAAAAAATTTCCAGAGAAGCTTGTTAAAAGCACCTGTCCCAGAGCTTCTGCTAGGGGTGGTTGAGTCCGACTGTGGTGAAGGGACCCAGGCAGGATTTAAAGGCACCCCCAGGTGATTCTAATGTATAGTCATGGTCTAGAAACCACGAATGTAGCTTGTACTACAACGTTTAGCGCTGTGAAGGTAAAGGGGGCTTGCAGGCCTTCACAAGTAATACTGTTCTGTGGGAAAATGCATTTAGACTTGGCTTGTCAGACGCAAGCCAGCCCCCAGCCCACCCCCGTGTCGCACCCACCCACAGAGTCCAAAGCTTACTCAGCCAGTGAAGGTGGGGGACAAATGGGCCGGGGGATCTACCCCCTCCTGGGACCCAGTCCAGGGCCATTCAGTCACGTATGGGAAACCTCTCGTAAGCTGTTTACAAGTCAGGGGGGAGTTTGATTCCAGCTCCGCTCAAGCTGAGAAGAAAGGGGGGAAAACGTGTCAACAGAACGTAGGGATGGAGCTCTGTAAGAAATGGCAGAGTCTTCGAGTTAATAAATAAAGAAGACACATGCCTGGAAACGAAGCTGAAATGTGGCTTAACAGTTCCGTGCTCGGAAATCTGCCGAGCCAAAATGTCAGGGAAGCTAGTTCTTCAAGCTGTGTTCCCTGGTGTCACAGCTGCCAGACAGCACGAGATCCTCCCGAACAAATACCCCCATCTCTCCTGGGGGGTGGGGGGGAGGAGGAAAGGAAGAAGCCAGTAGGAGAGCGCTAAACTCTGCAACTTGGGGGGCCCTTGAAGGGATTCCTCAGGATCCTCTGTGGCCCGCACACCCCACCCACGTGCCTGCAGCTGAAGGGTTAGGTCCCTGTCCCACGTCCTAGGGATCCCTTGGAGATGGGCGCATGGGAAGCAGGATGCTGCTTGTGAAAAACACCCGGGGAGACAGTTGGCAGCGATGCAACGCTTCGTGAAATCCTTAAAGCCAACAAGACCGAACAGAACAGGCCAGAGGGTACAGCCAAGAACCTGTTGTTTCTTCACCTCGTCCAGCATCCCACAATATGAAGTCAATCAAGTAATTGAACGACACAAGCAACAGCCTAGGAAGGATTATGTAAATGGAGCCAGGGTAGGGTGGCAAAGCGGGTCTCTTGAATTCCCTTCCGATGAGACTCCTGGTCCATCGACAGGGGGCTGTGGGGCCCTGGGGTGCAGGCTGATGAGCCACTGGGACCGCACAAAACAGAATCTCAGCCCGTGCTTGGAGAGGTTTCTCCCACCGTGACTGTGGCTGTTCCATAACAGCCAACAGGTGTGGGAGAGGCTGTGCATTGGTCTCCCTCGCTCGTTCTCCGTTAGGAGCAGAATCGCACGCTTCTCCAAGTTCTTTGAATTCTTTTGTGAGCCAGGCTCAGCAGTTACAAGGGTTGGAGACTTTTGCAAGTTACCCCAGACTGGGGGGGCTGATATAGGGACATGAGGGGAGCAAGGAAGGTGGTACCCAGCCAGGGTACAATTGGAACATGGCTCAGGACACAGGGTAGCTCCAGCAACCTTGGATAAAGCAGCAGCTTCAGGTGTCTGATCTTCTTGTCCCTACAGTACCAGCTGCTGTTCCCATCACGCTAACTCAGCCCCTCTCTGTTCTGTTTCTACAGCTTCTGCAATGGCCTCAGCCATTTACCTCCTGGCTTGCACCTATTCATAGCTTCCGTTCCTCATGACCTCTGCTTACTTGTCCCCTCACTGTGCCCCTTAGCTTCTGTAGAACTCTAAAATCTTGCATTCAAGGAGTGACTCTAAGATAAAGGGCCTGGGACACCTGGGGGTCTCAGTCAGTTAAGCGTCCGACTTCGGCTCCGGTCACAATCTCCCGGTTTGTGGGGTTCCAGCCCCACGCCAGGCTCTGTGCTGACAGCTCAGAGCCTGGGGCCTGCTTCGGATTCTGTGTCTCCCTCTCTCTCTGCTCCTCCCCGCCCCCCAATACTGTGTGTCTCTGTAAGAAATACTAAAAAAAACATTTTAAGATAGAGGGGCTGATTTAGGTCCTTTAATTCCTGAGCCGAGCATACACAGGAAAGTAATGATACTACCATAAGGGGAAGAAGTCAAACAGTACCAAACGTCCATGATTCCAGGTTTACACCTACGGTTGAAAATCACTGTGGTGAGATTGAATCAGGTGCAAAGGAAAGGAGCTCTGGCTCAGTCTCCATGCTAAGCCCTCAACTAGAATTCGCTGTGATCCCCCTGTGACCTCCTGCCATCACGACGGGGCTGCGTGTCACACCTGTTTGCTGGCCAACCCCATGGCACTCCCAACCACTGGTACAAAAGCTGAGAAAGACTTTGCCACCTTCTCTCACAGAGGAGGGGCCTTGTGGCCCTGTTCTGGCCGATGAAATCGAAAGAGAAATCATTTGGGAACTTCTGGGAAGCTTTTCTTCTTTTTGGAGGAAGCAGTCCTGAAATATGGACCTTTCCTTCACTTATACCATTTTTTTCCCCTAAATCCTGCTACCAGCACCCCCTGCTGCTTCTTATGAAAGAAAACCCTATGTGGAGAGACCTCCATTGTCTTCTAAAAGCAACAAATAGGCAGGAAAAATTTTTAAGATCGTCAAGTTGACATAAAAAGCCTGGATCCCTAATAAGTCTGAGCCCCTGAATCGATAGCTGCTACATATCCAAACTGAAACAAGAAGTCATTACTCTCCCCATCTGACCGTAAAGGAAACTGAGGCACAGAATAAGCAAGTAAGAGTCTAAGATCTTAGCTACAAAAAGGCTTAGTCCAGATTCAAAAGCGAGCTTGCTGATGCCAGATTCCCAGCCATCAAGACCCACTACTCTCCAGCCAGAAGAAATCTTACAATTAAAAAGTCCTTATTTGGAAAACCATTAAGGACTCTTACTCAATTCCTTTTAACTAATTGATGAAGCACACAGTGGTTAAATGCTGGGCCCAGGTCCTATTGGCTTTGCCCTCTCGCAGTATTAGGACTGAAGCCTAACTCCCCAGCCAGGGTTGTTCACATTAATTTATGCTTTACATGGGTCCATGCTTTCTCTCTGGAGAAAAACAATGGACTATAAATCCTGTATGGAACCATGGTAGCTTCTATGTTGCCCTCGCTAAGGATTTATCGTCTTGACTCCTTGTGGACCTTTGAGGTTACAGAAACCAGGATAGCAGTAAAGACCATAGCTTTGTATGTCAGAACACTATCGTGTTGACCACATTATAGTTCAATGTGTTTAGACTATATGAATCCAAAATATTTTATGCCAGAAAATGTTACCTGAGAAGGACCATTATTAGTGGCTTTTATAATATTCACCCTGGAAGCCTGTGGCACAGCCCCTTAGGGGGAACAGTATTGCATGGAAAAGCAATGACAGACCCCATTCCTGAGGCAGTTTCTATTAAGTTGCTCAAAAAAAAAACAAAAACAAAAACCCAAAAAACCTCTCCAATTTCCTAAGGGTCTCAAGAAAATGAAGAGTTCTGTTTACACGTCAATTTGCCATCTTTCCAAAGGGTGTTGGGCATGATGGAGACTTTGGTTTTGAAAACCAACTCTAACAATCTTTTTATTCTGTGCTCTGGCTTCTTTTCAAACATCTCTTAATGTTCCCAAGAGGCTGCCATCATCCCGTGATGGATGCGTTTCTGGAGATTCAGCTGAACTTGTCTGTTCACATTACCCAGCTGCTCAGCGCCTGTGGTTTTCACTCAGGCTCCTTACATTGGATCATTCCCTCCTTGCCCCTAAACTTTCTGGCAGTGCTCAGGAAAAATCTAGAAGGCCACTGGTACTGAGAGCCTTGCAAACTTAGCGAGGTTTGGGATAAGAAAAGGCCTCACCCTGGAAATAATATAGAATCAAGGTAGCAAATCAGAAGAACCATATGTTCATTTGTTCTACTAGTATTCATTGAGCATTCCCACTGTGGTAAGCTCTGTGCTTAAAACTCGGATGCATTAGCCCATTTCACAATGCCTCAAATGAATGAGTTAAGCACTAATATTATACTAATTGTATTGATCCGGAAATAAGGCTGAGCAAGATGGAGTAAGCTATAATCTAAAAGAGAAAGCAGGTAACGCACAACACATAGGCACATACAAACTCCAAAACAAAGAATTAATCGGATGATCCAGATGTCAGGCCTCAGACAGAGAAAAGATTGCCTTCAGATCTCAGAGAAGATTGCGTTTTAACGAGGGTCCAGAAAGTGGATAAGATTGCAACAAAAACGAAAAAGGAAAGGGAAATCCAAGAAGACCTATGACATAAGAGATCAAAGCAGAAGAATAGGGAGCATATTTGGAAACGATGAGCCAGCCAGTTTCATAAGAGCATAAGGCACAGGAGTAAAGGTGTTCAGATTGGTCAGGTGGTGGAGCATGGGTCATGGAGGACCTAGAATGTCAAGGTAAATCTGGAATTTATGAGTATCCCAGAGAGGATCCGCTTTGCCACTTGGAAAGCTAAGAAACTCCCAGTCTGACCTCAATTAAAGTGTAATTAAAGTAATTGGGTTTGGCGGTGGGGGGAGAGACTGGTGGCTGGGATCCCAGCAACCCCAGAACACTTTGGCAAATAGTGAAGACCTAAACCATGGTGGAAACAGTGGGGATGGAAAGATAACCACACAGAAAAGAAAACTTTAGGTGTCTGAATGATTCTGCTCCTAGAGTGCCATCGACACACATTGAGGCAGGCTCAGTGTCTGGGAGGAAACTGAGCAAAAAATAGCAATGTGAAGACTTTCCAGTTTAAAACGATCCCTGGGCAGGGGCGCCTGGGTGGCTCAGTCAGTTGAGCGTCCGACTTCCACTCAGGTCATGATCTCACAGTTTGTGTGTTCGAGCCCCCTGTCCGGCTCTGTGCTGAAAGCTCAGAGCCTGGAGTCTGCTTTGGATTCTGTGTCTCCTCCTCTCTCTGTCCCTCCCATGCTCATGCTCTGTTTCTCTCTCTCAATAATAAACATAAAAAATAATCCCAGGGAGGCACCCGGGTGGCTCTGTCGGTTAAGCATCCAACTTCAGCTCTCATCACCATCTTAAGGTTTGTGAGTTCAAGTGAGCCCGCCACATCAGGCTCTGTGCTGACAGGTCAGTTCCTGGAGCCTGCCTCAGATTCTGTGTGTGTCTCTCTTTCTGCCCTTCCTCCTCTCAATTCTCTTTCTCTCTCAAAAATATTTTCAAAAATTTTTTTATAAAAAAACAATCCCTGGCTAGCAGCCCCTGCCGCAACTTCTCCCAATTTCCCACTAAACACACATAGGACTACACATTTGGAAGAATGAAACGCGACAACTGCACAAAAGTGAAAGATCAGTGGCCAGAATGCGAAAACAATCTCCCCCGGCTCCAACGTGGCTGAAGGCAGATTTGGAGAAAGGGGGAGCAGCCAGGCTGTCGTTTGCTCTCCCGGAGTGGAAAAGCACACACAAGGCGAAGAAAGTGAGGTGGGCCCTTGTCCTTGCCCACCGTCCGCCCTTTCCGGCAGGCCCAGGTTCAATGCCAGAGGGAAAACTGTGTAACTGTCCCGCTGCTGTACAGGTGTTTCTTTCTAAGGTGCCTGGCCCTCTCTTCCGCGTTGTGTCCTCTTTCCCTAATTCCAACCCACCCAAATGTCTGTCCCATCTATGGACTGAACACAATGATCAGGGAGCTGAAGGGATGTACCTGATGCTTCGTATCCTAGGGACTGGAGCCCTGACACGGAAGCCAGATCGCAAGAAAGAAGGCTGTATGGAGTTGAACAGCAGTGCCTGCTCAAGTTGTACATTCTCAGAGCCCCTGGGCTTCAGAGTACCGGAGAAATCAAGCAAGGAGGTGAGAAGATCCCATTTGTACATGGCAGAGCCACAAAAATCTGTTGGCAAACCCTGAATCCAGAGGGAACTTGTCTAATCTGCGGGTTAGAAAACAATAAGCTGCACAGGGAGGCCTATGAAAAAAGGGCCAAAGCTCAAGAGAAAGAGAACAATACCCTAAAGATCCAGAAGATGCACACACCTTTGAAAATGATTGACTCTTCATAACAAAGTATTATGAAATGTTCTGTATCTTCACTAGGATCTAAGAACTTCTGGCCTCTTAGAAACAGGTGCAGAATGCCAAGCAGCTGAGCTGCAAGAGCGTGAGCAAATGAGAAAGCAACTAGATGCAGTGGGGGAGCCAGGGGAGCTGGGGGCAGGAATTAAAATGCAAGACCTCACTGAAGACGGTGAAACAGACACTGGGAACTCAAGTCCGTCATGTGCAGAATGAACTTGAGAAGCTCTCCCAGAGAATAGGGAAAAGGTGGAGGCAGAAGAGGGAGGCAAAAAAATGTGCTGGTATTTAAAGTAAAAAAAAAAAAAAAAAATGGCATGTGCAGAAGATGAAGAAAAGAAATTCTATCAACAAATGATTGTCAATAAAAGCCAGACACAAATGCTGTAGGACCGAGGCCGGGAGCACACGTAGAAATGGCAGTCTGCAAAGGTAAACTTCTCATACAGGAAATTGGCTTCATTTCCCTGTGTCTAAGGGTTGTTGTCTCTAAAATGGGGTGTGAAAACAATAGAGTTTTTATTCAGAATGTGACGTGCCTGGCGCCTGGTCTGGTGTCTAGAAAATGCTAAGTAACATCGATTGTCCCTTATTGTTACCCTGTAAGTAGCTCACACAAATCGATAAGCAAAGTTAAGTAAACAAATAAATAACGGAAAGCCTGAAGAGTTCATCCGTGCAAGAACTACAAATAGCCTATAAGCATGAAAAAAATATTCCCCTTATTTAGGAATCAAACCCAAATTAAAGCAAAATCTTCTCTACAAAAACACATGATCAGTTCTTTCCCTCTTTAACGATCATGCTCTGTGTTGATAAAGAGGTACTAGAAGCTCTCCCCACCTTGCTGGTGACACTTTAAATTGGTTCAACCTTTCAGTTGATCAAAAAGATGAAAATGGTTACACTCTTGGTATGGGCTGCATTGTGTGTCCCCCACCAAAATCGATGTGTCCAAGCCCTAATCACTGCCCCCTTCCTCCTCCCCATAACCCTGCATTTGGCGATCAGGCCTATGAGGGGGTGACAAAGGCTAAATGAGGTTACGAGGGTGGGATCCCAATCCAAAAGGTGGAGTTTTGACAAGAGGAGGAAGAGTTTTGTCATGCAAGGACACGTGGAAAAAAAAAACCACCATCTACAAGCCGAGAAGCACACTCTCACCAGAAACTGAATCGACCATTTGGCACTTTGATTTGAGCTTTCCAGCCCCCAGCATCGTGAGAAAATCCATTTCTGTTGTGTAAGCCCCCCAATCCGTGATATTCTCTCATGGCAGCCCTAGCAGGCTAATACAATCCTTTATGTGGAATTTCTGTTTATAGGAGTCTATCCTAAGGAAATAGTCGGTGAGGTTGACAAGAATTTATGGATGTGTCCTATGGCATTATTGGAGTAGTTAAAAATAACCTAAATGTCCAACGATAGAAGAATCTTTAGAAAAAATGCAAAGTGCCTATTATTTAGCAACCATTAAAGCCAGGATTTTAAGCCTATTCGATGATATAGGAAAATGATTGTCATACACTTATAAAATCAGTAGAGAAAACAATACCTGATCCCTATTTTGTCAAATAATGTATTTATCAAGTACCAAAAATATTAACAGTAATCGTCTCTCTGAAGGTGAGATTACAAGTAGGAATTTCTTTAGTTTTTAAGACGCTCTATGTCTCCAATCATCTGTATTATTTTTACAATCATAAAATATACTTTAAAAAACAAAGCACGGGGGCGCCTGGGTGGCGCAGTCGATTAAGCGTCCGACTTCAGCCAGGTCACGATTTCGCGGTCCGTGGGTTCGAGCCCCGTGTCAGGCTCTGGGCTGATGGCTCGGAGCCTGGAGCCTGTTTCTGAATCTGTGTCTCCCTCTCTCTCTGCCCCTCCCCCGTTCATCCTCTGTCTGCCTCTGTCCCAAAAATAAATAAAAAACGTTGAAAAAAGAATTAAAAAAAAAAACCAAAGCACGTGGATCTTACTTCTGTCATTGGTTTAGAATAGCCTTTAAAGAAAGCTTTGTTGGGATGCCTGGGTGGCTCAGTTGGTTGAGTGTTCAACTTCAGCTCAGGTCATGATCTCACGGTTTGTGAATTCGAGCCCCACATTGGGCTCTGTGCTGACAGCTCGGAGCCTGGAGCCTACTTTGGATTCTGTGTCTCCCTGTATCTCTGCCCACCTCTCTCTCTCTCTCTCTCTCTCTCTCTCTAAGTAAACATTAATGAATAAAAATAAAGCCTTGTTTCTTCATGTTATGCTTGTTTCCTGCCTATAAAGTTGTAGAAATATTATCGTTCACCTTCATTCATAAAATAAAGAAATTGTCACTACAGGATGCTGGCATGGTTACTTTGTTAGTAACTTCTGAATTATCTTTTATCCACCATCCCCAAACAAATGTGTTGGGTTCTAATCATAGAACCCCTGGATGGAAGCCAAACAGAATTCTTGGTTTTGTCTTTCGGATGCATCAGTGTAAAATCACACTCAGCTCCTTGGAATTTCAAGTGTTGAAAGAAGTAAACATGTTTTTCTCTTAAAAAAAAAAAAAAACAAATCTACCAACATGAAAAATATTTTATGAAGAAAGAAGAAACTTGGTCTATACTGTTGAATGACAATCAAAGAGTGCAGGCTAGGAAAAGGAAGATTCTGATGCAGAACCAAGAAGTCCTTAGAGTTTCCTTGCAAAGTAGTGAGCCCTCCACTGCTTGTTTAGAAAAGGGAAAAAGCACAAAAGTAAATTCTATATTAAATTGGAAGTAAATTAAAAGCTGGACTGGACAACATTTCAGGCAAAATAACCATATAACTTGAGGTCCAAACTGGTCATGTTTGGGAGAAGAAAGGCAACATTAATTACTGAGACAAGGGTACCCTAATTAAATGTATGGTCACCCTGCTCTTGGGTTTCTTCTAACTCTTAAGCATTAAATGAAATTCTACATTCATAAATCTTAAGTCTTTAATCTATGTTTCAATGGCTAAATTCTTCCAACATCTACGTTTTAATGGCTTAATGTAATGGTCAGACATTCTGGTGTGTAACAACCTTTCTCTGAAAAGATGGGGATGGGAGATAGAAATGCTGAATTTGCCTAATAATTGGCCCTTGGAGAAAAGAGTTAATTGGAAGCCTACAAAGCATAGGGCACTGGCAACCCCAGAATTATTTTGCACTGCAGTTAGCATACCTACATGATTACTAGTTGGATATTTGAGTGTTTCCTAAGCATAGCTGGAATGTGTGGCTCTGATTTGTTTTCCAGCTGGAAATGTTACAGAAACAGGAAGACTTTTGCTTTTGTGTGTCTTGTTGTATCCTGCCTCTGTTTGGCAGGAGCTCTGGTCTGATGCTCCTGTACATCACTTCCGCTTTGCTCTGGGCTCAACAAAAGTGATTTAGAATGAGCTCTAGCAACAGCCATCGAATCCCTCCAGCAATGGATGCGCCCACTTACAAGTTGATTCCATGTGGTTTATTGTCTATCAAAGACTACAGGGTCTTCAGTAGGAAAGGTGAGAGAGAGAACAGGTATGGGGAAGGCTTTTATAGACCCCCATTGATGTCCTATGATTTTTACGGGTTTCTTCCTCTTCTGAATATCCCCATTGGTCTACCAAAAATACCATTGGGCTAAGTCCTCCTATTTCTATAATTTCTCTATGACAACGCAGAAACGTTTTATTCTAGAAGACAGGAATCCATGAGCTATCAATAATGTTTACATTGCTACCGTTAGACTATAAACCCTCCTGGGGTGGAAATTCTTTTTATCTTCTTATGTGTCCTCGGGGCTTGGCCCAGTACATGTTAGGAGGAATGGTGCTGTGTTAGTGATGATAGTGGCAATTAAAATGGCTATTTTTTTTTAAGGGAGGTTATGGTTTGCCATTAACAGAAAGAGAAGGGCTGCCAAGAGGTGAATTTTGAGGGAGGAGTCAGTCTAGTAATAACCCAAAGATGCTATCAAAGGCAGACCAAGCTGGGGCTGCCCAGCAACACTAGTGAGCAGGTGGGAGGTACTGGGCCCATGATGGGAAAGGGAAAAATCTAGAAAGTGGAGAAGGCTCTCAAGTGGAGACTGAACAGAGCGAAAGACAAGTCATACCTGGTTACAAATTCTGCCTGAAGCTTGGAAAATATGCAGAGGGAACAAAGGTCATCCTTGACCTAAACAGAGAACCAGGTCACATTTCTAAAAACCAAGAGGATGAGCTCTTTCCAAAAAGTCATGTATGTCCATTAACAAGCTTAAATTCCAAGAAAAGAGTAGATGTTGTTGGGCATCGTTATTAAGCTCTAGCAGTTGGGAAGCTGGGGAGAATAAAATGTGCAAGTTGTCGACAAGCTAACGATGGTATCTTCTATCTTTGCACTTCTAAGAAAACCAGCATGCTTTTTTGGGTGATTGTAATGTCAATCCTCCATCAAGCTCCTCACCAGAATCAAAAGCAGAGAGATTTCACATCAGCAAAACTCAGATATTCCACGGTCACTCTAGACCAGTTAAATCAGCCTTCTCTCTGAAGCTTTCAGAATGTCAGCCAATAAGACCACAACACCAAAAGTTCCTGGAATGAAGCCAAACTATCAGTTGCAGAATAATGTCCATCCCTGAACACCCCCGCAAGAGATGAGCTCAAAGGAGAGAGAACAGCAGTAACCAGAGGAGAGCACTGGGGCAGGTACATGGTGCAAAGCCAAAGTTGCCCTTCCCAGGTGCCTAAGCACAACTTCATGCAGCTCAAAGTAGCCAGATACCTCTGGAACCTGAGTGCCCTGGGCAGACCAGCAGAAAGCTCCAGAAATGGGTCCTATATAGTGCTCGGGCAAAGGCTGTGGAGTATCCAAAAACTCCAGCAGGAAAGGTAAAAATAACCTGTCATGACATGCTGTTGCACACAGATGCCATTCCAACAAACTGAACAACAACCTACACGAGAGTGTCCTCTTAGGAAAGCTCAGTGTACCCCCCTTTCACTAACCACAGATGGAACTATCCTTAGAAAGAACATCAACAGATAATGAGTATCATTAAATATTGCCTTCTCTGGTACAAAGATCACTGTAGTAGGCATCAGGAGATTTTGACTTTGCCACCAACTGGACATATGACCCTGGTTACTTTTCTCTTAATTTATATGCCCACATCAACAAAATCACAGCTTCCTTCCCAGTTCCAATTAAGTCATGCACACAGGAGTATTTGAGTATTGAATGAGCTAACTACTCCGAAATTTATGTGGGCAAAGAAAGTAACATTCAAACGTAAGGTACTGTTATAATTTATCTGAAGGCAGTTTTGGAGGATAACAGTAAACTAAATAATGTGCTCAAAGAGGCAAAACAAAATCCTTGCTAACGTTTCCAGACAAAACAAGTTCAAATCATTTGCCTTTTAAACAATGCCTATCACCATGACAAGAGCCTTGCCAATTTGTCTTCAGAACAACCCTATTTACCACTTGAGACTCAGGCAATAAGGCTGGAATGGACGAGTCCCTTTACTCTGGGCTTCCCATCCCACCCCGCCCTCCCCAGGGCTGTAAACGGAAGTCTGTAAGTGTAACTGCCAGCAAATACACAGACAGGAGAAGTACCAGATTCTGGTAGACGGTTACCTCCCTCTCACCAGCTCCCACAATCCAAGAGTTTTCTGACACTTGCATTGTGAAGCAGTGTCAAGACATCAAACACAATTTTTTTTAATGCAGTACTGGTATCCTGTTATCTTCAACAGTTTTACTCATTTCTACTCCTCTTCCATAATTGAATAGTGAAGAAAAAACTTATTCATGCCTCCGTGGATCGGGGGGGGGGGGGGGGGGGGAGGCAGTTCCACTAAGGCAGCATGCGTTTAAGCAAACCAGAGAGTGGTGATAGAAAATTCTAGGCCCTAGAAGAACTTGAGAATGCATGAGTTCTGCCTCTACAAAGACCAGCTGCTCCAAGCCATCCATTGGTTGGCATAACTTGCACTGAGCTCCTGGCACAAACATTTTAGCTCTAAAAGTTTCCTTTGGTTATATCTTTAGGCTGTATCACCCATTTAAAAGACCAGGAATCAACACATAAAACTGAACTCTGCAAATTTGAAACTAACCAATATCATTTTTTAAAAGCTCTCAGGAAAATAAAATGGATTAGGCAGGAAAATTTTGTAAATGGAAACTATTGCATATACAGAGTCTGGAGCAATCCAGGACATTTTAAACCAGAAAGCAGATGGAATAAGAGCAATATAAATTAGTGTAACTGTATTTTGCCAAATGCAAAATGACTCTAACTCCAAGCAGAACTTTTTCTCCCCAACTTGTTGATTGCCTATATATTTGTTTTTAATTACCAGCGGGTAGAGTTGGTGAGATGTTGGGAGTTAGAATCCTAGAATCTAAAGGTCTAAGGGACCCCAAGTTTGGCCAAACCACCCATAGATTATCAAACTAAGAAAACAAGCAAATAAAATACATGCAAAATATTTGTGTTGGAAATATTTATGGTATATACAAATAGGGTATATAAGTCAATTAAGAAAAACTATGCATGTGGCAATTTCTAAGAAATGCCCTGCAAAGAGAAGGTATGTTAACAATGAAGAGAAGGGCAAAACTTTGTAACCAGTGCTTCCTGGCCTTGGGTCTGCCAACATGACCTCCATCTTGTCTCTTGGACATCTTGGCAGCTTCCCAATGGAGGAGTCTTGGCCTCTGGGTGTCAAGTCTAGGCCACTCTTTTTTTCTTGTCTAATTTTTTTTAATGTTTTTGAGAGACAGAGAGATAAATCATTAGCAGGGGAGGGGCAGAGAAAGAGACACACAGAATCTGAAGCAGGCTCCAGGCTCTGAGCTGTTAGCACAGAGCCCAACACAACATGGGGCTTGAACCCACAAACTGAGTTTGTGCTGTGCTGAAGGTGGACGCTTAACCAACTGAGTCACCCAGGCGCCCCAAGTCCAAGCCGCTCTTAATCCTGATTCAGCCCTCTCTAGGCCATCAAGCCAAGCTCAGGAAGATTTGTCCAAATGACACTGGTTGGAGTAAATCAACTGCATCATAGTAGAGCAAACTAACGAGGTATCTAATTTATGAAGGAATGAGGGAGGGATTGACAAATTTCTCACTGCAGTACAGAGAACCTGATTACTTCTCAATGAACCTGTCCCTTCTCCAAATTCTGCAAAGGTGCCCAGGCCTGGAGCTGTTTCCTTGGGCATGGATAGGATTTGACCAGCAGCGATCTTCAACCAGGGCAGCCTGAGGGGAATTCAGTGCTCTAGTAAATTCACACCGTTGACTCCCTGGGCCACTGACTAGCAAGACTTCTATTTGGACAGAGAATCTTGCTCAGTATTGTGCAACCTGTGACTGGCTCAGGTTGTCAGAGTCCAAGTTGTTAATGACAAGTCACTTTAGAGTGTGGATGATGATCGTGGAATGGAGATTTCCCCTGCACCTGCAGTCTCTCTTGCCAACCACACACCATAGAACTGCATATTCATGGTACAATGGAAGCACTACAAGGTGTTTGCTGCGTTCTTATTTTTCTTGGACATACAAGACCTCTATACTCTTATCTCTGCCACAAAGCCCTCTTCATACCCCTTGCCCCGTCTTCGATCTCATGCCAGCTGCTACTATCAGGTAGAAAAGCTCAGGAAGAAATGAGCGCCTGGAAATGTTAATTTTGCATGGAAGTAGAGGATGAGAGCAGAAAATAGAGACTGCCAACTGGAGACATGTGCTCATTACTGCATTTAACACACAGCCACAGCATGATACAGCATGAGTGAGGAAGAAGGCTCAGAGACCCACAGGAGTGACCAGGGAAGGTGCTCTCCAGCCCAGACTCAAACAGAGCAGGCACCATCAGAGGGAATTGGGAGAGACAAGCCAGGGAAGTGACCCTGGCTGAATGAACTCCAATGTTGAAGGGCGTGTGTCCTGATACCGCAGGGAAGGCGAGAGGGCTCAGAATCGCCAGTCCCTGTAGATCAAAGCTTCACTTCTCATTTCATGTCTGGACAGCTCTGAAAAAGGACAAAAGGTCGATTCTTCCCACGTTTCCTTTCTGGGATTCCGAAAGACCGTAATTCCAATACAATATCCGTGTGTGCAAGCACTCAGTTCTGTGCCAAGGGAATGCAAAGATGTGGACTCCTTTCCATTCGTAAACCAAAATCGTGTTCTGGGACCATTTCTGAATCTCCCTGAGGATCCATACTCGGCCCAGTGGCCTTAGCCTGCCGTGAGCCTCTGTGGTTCACTGCTCAACGGGCTTCTCTGCAGCTGCTTCTGGAATCAGCAGGTGCGGTCCACCACTGGAGCGTCCAGGTAGCTGGGCAGCTTCAGACACTTCAGGTGGTTTCACTTTGCAGGATCATTCTTACCATGACAAACCTGTACACTTAAAGGAGGACCAAGTGTTACCACTGTCCTAGAAATTCACAGTAGCATCACATAGGGACTAAACCTACCACCGAAGGTTTGTAAACGACATTTCCTGCGGAGTTGCTGTGGGGGAAAGAAAAGTGAGGGGAAGGAGGGGGGCTGCAGAGAGCAAATATAACCATGTTCACTGACCTCCGAGGACAGTTGAGAGAGATGGCTAATAAAAATTATTACCAATCACTACACACATAGAAAGTGCTTTATAATAAACACTAATGCTTTAATCCCCTATTGCTTGTCGTGTAGGCCTGAAGCTTAAGTCAAAGTTGAGCTGAAAGAGTAAGAGAAGCAAACTTCATTTTCTGTCCTTTGCTAGTTTCAAGCAAAGACCAAAAAAAGACAGGAAGAAAACCCCGAGAAGTCCATTTTTAAATTGCTGCTAATGTAACAGGAGCCTGTGAACCGCACCAGAATTTAATTGAAGGAAAAGTAACTGTAGGGGAATTGCTTGGAAAACGGCCAGAAGGGTTTTAACAGCTGGAAGTTGAAAAGTGATTAATTTTGACAGCAATAAAAGCCTCATGTTCATACATAATTATGCTTAGATTTGTGGACTGCTGGAATTTTTTTTTTCAATGCACTATTAACCTTTTGCTGTCCAAGTTGCAATTTAGATACTTTAAACGAGTCCCTATTTTCAAGCTGAGTAATATTTGATTTTCATGGCTTTGACTCCTCTCCACACAAGGAAGACTGGGCAAGAAAGTGTAGAGTAAGCTGGGTGGGTTCCAATACTTTTCCGAGTATTGTTAGAACGTGATAGAAATAAGGTCCTCTCGTTTTACTGCATGCAGGAACAATAACAAAAAAAAAAAAAAAAAAAAAAAAACAGGAACAATAACAAAAAAGGGTTCCAGAAAAAAGACGTTCAGAGCCAAGAAAAAATGAGATTAAAGTGGTGGTCCATTGTCAACTGTATGGCTGAGCTGAATCCCTACCAGCAGGAAAGAGAAAAATCTGTAAGGGGACACTACAATGCCACATGCAAAAAGACTGTGTAGATCAAGAAAGTAATGAATTGAATTAAACTGAGCTCTCAAACTGGCAGGGTTGCTAACTAGGTATAAAAGTTTCTAACTTTTCCTTTCCCCACATAGGAAAACAGGGATAGAGCAGATAACTTAGAAGATCTAACACCTAAACTCTACAATCTAGCTATTTTGAATCACCATCCTTGGGACTAACAAATTCTGAAGTTTTCCTTCTAGTCACCTTTACCATTCTTGGACCAAGCAGTTTGACCAGATAAAGTGAACATTGGGAATATAAACGATTTCCAAGTTAATAAGAAATAATAATAGTAATAACTGTAGCAGTTGGCAAGGCATGATTCTAAGGACTTTACAAAGGTAGTCTATTTTAATCCTTACAACTAGTCTATGAGGCAGGTCCTATACTTCTATTACTTTATTTTACAGAAACTGAAACCATAAAGAGGTCGCGTGGCTTCCCAATGTCCATCTGTTACCTGATGGGAAAGCTAAGATTTGTGAGCTCTACTGTCCTTTTGTTCTGAAGCAATTATTATGAACGCATTTAATCTGTGGCATCAATGGTAGAATGGAAAGAAAAGCCAAAAACCTGAAACGAGAGAAATGAATTCGGTTCTCATTCTTCCATTTCCTCAATTACCTTGGACAGTCCCCCCCCCTCCCCCATTTCTCCTTTCCAGCTTCCTTAATTGTGAAGGGCAGGGGTTGTCTAAATCAGTGGTTCTCAAGGTGTGGTACAGGGGACCAGAAGTATTCACCATACCTGGGAACATGTTACCAATGCAAATTCTTGGGCCCCACCCCAAACTTACCGAATCAGAAACTATGCACTTTCACCTGTGTCTTGACATGCCTTCCAAGTGATCCCAATGGACGTGAAAGTTGGAGAACTTTGGGCCAACATGTTCATTAAATAACCTTCTGATTGTCACATGCTACGATCGTGTCTATAAATGTCTGATTTCAGGTGGTTGGACTAAAAACTGAGGTGGTTTTACTACTTTTAAATTCTTCTTCCCTAGTTCATCAGACCTTGAGCCTCTGTTGCCAGAGGATGGGATAGATCCCTAATGTTGGCTCACTGAAATGATGCTTTCCTGAGTCATCATGAGAGTATTAGGAAATTAGAAGGCAGAGAGGAGTCATGAATCTCCATGGAATGTTATTATGAATGTTTTATTACCTCAAGCAAAAGTGTAAGATTGAAGTCCACGTTCAGAGCCTAAGCATTATCTGTGTTCTTAATCCAATGGCATGTACCACGTAGGGGCTTAATGAATCCTTGTTGGTCCTGAGGCAAATGACATCCAAGCTGTGATTAGCAGCCCGGAGGAGGTGGTCTATGGTTAATCCCATTTTACCAGCTGTGCCAAAACTCTGATCTATCTTTCTCCTTTGAGTCAGAAAGGATGCTATCCCATAGAGAATGCTGGATTTACCTCTTAGCACTCCATTGTCATTGGATAACTTAGCAGACAAGCACAACTCCCTTAGAGTCAGAAGCCTGGATACCCCATAAGAGACAATTCCAAGGGTTCTCATGAGCATCAAATTTAAATAGGTCTTTGCCTTGTTCTCTTCAGGTAACCACCTGCTCATCAGAAATGGCATGGGAAGACCTCTGAGTTTTTTGGTCAACTGAGTTATAAATGTCCAATGCCTCCTGCTTAATAAACCCACCTGTAGAAGAACATCAGGTGACTTCATGTCCCGATGTACAAAACTAAAAACAGCAGGAGAGCAAAGACCTCTTCCTTACTTCCTTTGCATTTCTGATGATTAATCTTCTTAAAAAGCTATAAGCCAAAGAAACAAAGAGGCAGAAATACCAACTCAGAGTTAAAGAAGTTTTGGGGGGAAAAAGAAAGAAAAGAAACTTAAGAAGGAACACTACATTGAGGGGGAAAAAAGGTGGCCACGTAAATATGAACTTAGAACGATAGCTGTTAGACAACCAGGTTCCACTCCTTAGAGCAGATTAAGGCTAAGACTTACATGTGGAATAACTCTACTCTTTGGTTTAATGAGACTGGAAAATCCCAAACATCTATTCCAGACCATCTTTGAGACTCATGATTTTTACATTTGGCCATAATAAATATGAGAAGAGTTGAAAAAAACTTACAAACCATTTCTCAGTCCAAGTGTACTTAATGTGTTACCAGAGATAATGTGTTTTTTTTTAAGTTTATTCATTTTGAGAGAGTGTGAGGAGGGGAGGAGCAGGGAGGAGAGAGAATCCCAAGCAGGCTCTGTGTTGTCAGTGCAGAGCTGGACACGGGGCTCGATTTCACAACTGTGAGGTCATGACCTGAGCCAATACCAAGAGTTGGACGCTCAACCACTGAGCCATCCAGGCATCCCTGCATTCTTTGATTAAAAATAATCTAAGCACAATTTTCTAACTTTGGACACCTATATATTGATAGGACCCCACAAAAAAAGTCAAGCTGATGTTTATTTCTTCCAGACTACCACACACAACCTAGGAAGTAGTAATAGCTATTAGCTTCTCCATATTACATATACAGAAACTGAGGTGCCTAAAGTTGAACCCAACCAAAGTTGCAAAACTAGCACATAGAAGAGCTTAGACTTAAACCCAGACAATCTGGCTCGAGAGTTCATTGCCCTGGATAATCAAGTCACTCTTGTTCTATTCTGTGTACCACTTAGGAATGTTTTTGGTGGAAGCAAAAATCAAACTTAGTATAGCCTTTAAAAGTAGGAATTCATGGGGCGCCTGGGTGGCTCAGTTGGTTGAGAGACTGACTTCCGCTCAGGTCATGATCTCATGGTTGGTGATTTTGAGCCCCGCGTCGGGCTCTGTGCTGACAGCTCAGAGCCTGGAGCCTGCTTCTGCTTCTGTGTCTCCCTCTCTCTCTGCCCCTCCCTCACTCATGCTCTGTCTCTCTCTGTCTCAGAAATAAACATTAAACAAAATTTTTTTTTAAAGTAGGAATTCACCTTTAATACTTAACAGTAAGTATGAAGACCAGCGATTGCTAGAGGGGTTCGGTTGCTCACGTTGCCCCCAGGGACCCAGGCACCCTCCATTTTGCTGATCTAGCATCTTAGCACCCTCACCCTTATCATCTGGTGGTCACTGCACTTCAAGGCACGATCTCCCCATTTTAGGAAAGTAGAAAAAGCAGGAAAAAAACAGCTTGTGGGGAGACTTTACCTTTTCATTTGGGAAACTGAACTTATTTCAGTAGACTCCCCCTTACATCTCACTAGTCAAAACAGGGTCGTGTGCTATCCTTCAGCCAAAGGCCGAGCAAAATGAGATTATTGTGGCTGGTTTTGAGTAATCATGGTTTATATTGTGGGACTGGGAAAGGGGCTGAACCCGTGGGTCTCTAGCTAGCTCCTGTCTAAACTAGACTTCTGTCAGTGGAAACGAGTGGGCAGGAAGGGGGATGAGTATTGGCTGATAACAAACACTGCCTGCCATTCTCTTACTTTGGAGTTTGGGTTCTTGCTCATGGTTTAACTTTTTTGAATTGTGGAAAGGCACTATTCTAAGAAATAGGGGATAAAGATAAAAGACGTGATCTCTATATAATTACCAGTTACTTGAAGGCTTTGTTTGAGAGAACCCATCTCCTATTGGATTTTAAATTGAGGTGAAAGAATTTGAATCCTGCATAGCTGGGGTGGCAAATGACTGTCAATAGAATCCAAGAGACCTTACCTCAGCCATGAGTACACAGCAGGTGGGAAAGAACAAGCCCCAAGGTACCACTCCTAGACTATAAAACTACAGGGGCGCCTGGGTGCCTCAGTCGGTTGAGCGTCCGACTTCCACTCAGGTCGTGATCTCACAGTTCGTGGGTTCGAGCCCTGAGTCGGGCTCTGTGCTGACAGCTTGGAGCCTGGAGCCTGCTTCGGATTCTGTGTCTCCTGCTCTCTGCCCCTCCCCTGCTCCCATGGTCTCTCTGTCTCTCTCTCTCAAAAATAAATAAACCTTAAAAAATTTAGACTCTAAAACTACAGATCGGGCAAGCCCTGGTTATGTGCTTAAAAACAGTATGTGTTCAGTATCTTGAGGTAGTCAACACACAGAGTTGGTTTGGACCCACATGTTTCTCCTAGCCTCACCTGCCACTGGGTGTAGACAGGATCAAGAAATACTAACAACTCAAACCTCATTGGCCCCTGCTCCCACCAGTCTCTGAAAATGCCCTGTTCGGTGTTTCTGGAGGTCCCAGTGGGATTCTCAGATTTGCATACACTTCCTCGGAGGGGTACCCCCTGCTCACATTGCCAAGCCCAGCACCTCCGCAGTGTTCCATCTCAGCCTGAAACAGAGCAGGAGGAAGCCACTCGGCCCTCTCCTCCTTCCCTGACCCCCCTGTTAGAAGGCTTTGGAAGCCGTGTTGCTTGTATCTTATCTCTCACTGGAACTCAGACATGTATCCATAGGGCTGGGCTGGGCACAGATTCAAGCGATAGAGACTGTGATGAACTCACAATCTTTTCTCTTCCTCAAATACTGTAGCTTACTGCATCAGGTCATCTTGTCTGGCTCTTTCTTCCCCTAGTACAGCTGACTGGTTATCTCTGTTCTAGGAATTTATTCTTAGGAAATAACCAGACCCATGGCCAAATATATGCATAAGGAATCAATTACAGAGTTCTTTATAATGGTAAAGAAAAAAATCTTAAATTTTATCAGTAGGAGAGTGGTTAAATTAATTATAGCACATTCATTTTGAAGAATAATCTGTATCCTTTTAAAATTATGTAGATCTGCATGTGTTAACATGGAAAGATGTTCGTGATGTATAGTTGAACTGGGAAAAAGTATGATCTCATTTTTGTAAAAATATAAATGAACACTTGCTTGTGTGAGTGTATGTGCATCAATGTATGCACACACTCAATGGAGAAAATATAAGTTATCTTTGGGCATCAAGATTAACATATTTTTACTGTCTTCCAAACGTTTTTCTGAACAGCATGAATGTTTTCACAAGAAGCATGAACTGCCTTCACAAACATAAAAAAATAAAGCCGTATCCATTTTGGAAAATAATGTTTTTAATAAAACAGGCATTAATAATGGATGCATTCTTTAGGGTGAAAGTGTCAGGGGGTATAAAATCTCCGCTTGATATTATTTAATAAAAGGAAGGTCTGATCACTTACTGGAAATTGCTGGGTGATGGGGAAGAAAAAGAACCTTGGCGGAAAGATGAATACTGTACATCTCCCCCAAAATATGTCACAATGGCCATCCTTGTAATACGCCTAACATTGCTGCTCCCAGAAGCCTGAGAGATCAAGATTTCTGGAAGGAAAAAACGGCACATGGGACAAAGCAAACAAGGCTCCTTCCAGCCTTGCCCCACTTTTCCAATTTGTTGTTTATCTTTTTCTTATTGACTTATAAAAGCTGAAAGCTTAACAATACCTGGCATTTGTGTTACATATTTCTTCTCTGTTTGTTTTTCTTCCAAGTTTTTTGTGAGTAATTTTATACTCTACAGAATTTCTCTTTGTGTGATCAACTGTAACAATCCTTTCTTTTATGATTCTTAGCTTTGGGATCCCACTTGGACGTGCCTTTTCTACCGCCTAAAGACACGCAAAATATTGACCCATATTTTATTTAACCTATAAATTCTCATTTTTACAATCATGTGAATCAATCAATTTATTTTTATGTGAGGTAGTGATATAGTCTGCCCCAATGGGTTGGTCATTTCCCCCAATAGCATTTATAAACTACTCAGCCTTCCCCCAGTGATTAGAAATAAAATGTGTCTCCTATACCAAAACAAAATAAATGCACAAGGGTCTACACATCCTTATCCTTGGGTCTCTTCCGGACTTCTGTTCCATCATCTGGCTGCCTATTACAGTTATTAGAGTTTTAAGATGTTTTATTTTCTGCTAAGACAAAGCCTTCCTCATTAGTCTTTTTCAAAAAGTTTATCAGCTCCTCTGAAGTGATCATTGTTCTGAATAACTTATTATTTTGTCAAACTCTGAATAAGTCTCCATTTAAATTAGTCTCCCATTAAGATTTTTAAACCTTCTTCATATTTCTAGACATTTCCTGGTAAGTTTATGAAAAGTTCATTTTCTTTCCCTTCCCACCCCCACCCCCACCCCCATTGGGTCACATGCAGTGTAATGGAATCTCCTTATCAGATTTACAGTTGCAGGACAGGTTTTCATATTTACAGCTCCCAGGCAAAGTTCCACTTCCCACAGACTTTACCTCTGTCATCTTGAGGTGGCACCTTCCTCTGACCTCCACTATCTGGCTGCTAGTTTCTGAGGACCCACTTAATCGCTCTGATTCCCAGCATGCTCTCCTCCCAGGCTGCTTCTTTATTCCCCACACAATGCCTACTTTACAGAGACTGTAACTCACTCTATTACTCCTCTTTCACTACACAACCACACACTCAGCAACTTAAAACAACATACATTTATTACTTCAGTTTCCCTGGGTTGGAAGTCTGGGCCCGGCTTGCCCGTGTCCTGTGCTCAGGGCCTCCCAAGCTGGAATCAGAGTGTTGGTGAGCTGCATTTCTTCCTGGACGTTGGGGCCCTTTTCCAAGCTCACAGGGTTGTGGACTGTATTCTGCTCTAGGTAACTGGGACTGCGGCCACACTTGCTCCCCATTTGTCCACAGGGGGCTGCTCCGCAGGTCGTTGTATGTGGCCTTTCTCAGGCTTTCTCACAACACGGCGACTTCCTTCTTCAAGGCCAGCAGGAGACTCTTGCTCTGTAATACCCTCACAGCAGTGACCTCTATCACCTTCGCCGTACTCCACTGTCTTAGAGCCAGTCACAAGTACTGCCTACATTCAAGGGGACAGGATTATTCAAGAGTGTGACTCTTTGGGATCACCTAGAGTATGTCATCCACAGGTCTCGGGCCATTGCCAACACTCCATTATTTCCTGGACACTTCTTTGCTGAAATTTGGGATGTTGGCCAAAATTCTAACAAGACGGAAACCTAAGTGGGGATAAGAGACAGAGGGACAGGTGGTGGTGGGAGGAAGGAGAGAGAGAAACAGAAAGAGAGGCACTCTGCTTTCCTCATGGCACCAGGAAGTTTTCTGTTTGATACAGGCGCCACCTCTCCAAATCATGGAGGCAAAGTAGATGTATGACATAAAGCTGAAAGAGACACTGGTTATTCTTGGTCGTCTCCATCTGCCTTGTAAGTATCATCCGTTCCTTTAAAATTTTGGAATTTGGTGGTTCCAATGTTGTCTTATTTTTTTTTTTTCCATGTCTTTGTATAAATGTTAGAATGAAGTTGGAGAAAACTGCTAGCTTCATGACGCTTTGAACCAGATGTCTCAGCCAAGTCAATTTTCAGCAGGCCTCCACTTCTACCTTGAGGTGAGGTTGCTGCCTGGTTTCTGGCCCGTACAGAGCAAGTGCAAGGTTGAATACAATGCATCTGCTAGGATGCTCCTTGGATCCACTCTAATCCCACAGGGAAACCAAAGAGTGAGCTAGTCTATGCCTCAGGATGCTGTGGAGGTCAAAAGTGTATGTGCATTACTGGTGGCCATTTTGTCCTCATGATAATCTAGTGAAATAAACATTAGACCACTTTAATAGAAGAAGAAAGGGAGGCTTTGACTAGTCTGATAAATTTCCCACTATCACACAATCCGTGAATAACCCACGGATGTCTGTCACGTCATGCTCTCGGGGCAGGGGGCCTAGCTCCCGAAATGTTAAGAGGCATTTAAGAAGAGTCCACACTTTTCTCCCCATTTTTAATTCCGTCTATAACCTCACAACACTAATACAGCAATCAACTACCAACTTTCTGCAATTGGGAGTTTTTCGTGGCCACACAAAGTTCTCATGTCTGTGATGATACCACACCACCTTGGCCACAAATTTTAAATCCTCAAAAACCAAGCAAGTCAATTATCAAGGGATTTGATAGGCATTCAGAGCAGTTCTCACAGTTGGGCTTTCTATTCAGCCACAACTTTGATACCTTGTCTTGCGTGGCCCTGAAACAACCCACACAAAACAGGAACATAAGCATGTCACAGTAGACTCCCCCTACCTCCGCACTTGGCTCCCATTGGGAAACGCTTTAGGGGGCAGTGCAGCTGGATGGGGAAGGACATGGGTGCTAGAATGAGAGTGCCTGGGTTCAAATCCTAGGCCGTTGCCTGTCAGCTGCCTTAGCAGGAAGGTTATGCACAGGATGGTGGGACTGTAACAGACAGCCACTAGAGGTAAGTTCTTAAATAGCAAATGAGACCAAAAATTTGGGAGGTGTCTTACAAAATAGGAGACCACACAGCATGTCCCCAGGTGGACGTACAGACTCCTCAGGTACAAAAACCAACCCGAGCACTTTCTTTTTTTTTTTTTTTTTTTTTTTTTTTAATGTTTATTTACTTTGGAGAGCGAGAGCACACATGTGCAGAGGGAGGGAGACAGACGACCTAGGGCAGGCTCTTCAGTGACAGCAGAGAGTCCTATGTGGGGCTCAAACCCACCAACTGTAACATCATGACCTGAGCCAAAGCCAGACACGTAACTGACTGAGCCATCCAGGTGCTCCAACCCCAGCACATTCTTGAGTGTTTATAGATCATCAAAGGTCAATTTCTCCAGCATACTAGTCTCATGAGGCCCAAGATTGAGGCTCCCCTTAGGCCCATTCCTGCAGAAATCTTGGTAAGTCACAAAATCTTGCCAATTAGCCATTTCCTGAGGTTTAGTAGTTCTCAAATGTCGTTCCCAGGCCAGCAACATCAGTATCGTCTGGGACTTGATCAGAAATGCAGATTCTTCGGTGACACCCCAGACCCTACTGAACCAGAAACTCTGGGGATGAAACCCAGTGATCCGTTTAACAAGCCCTCCAAGTAATTCAGATGCACATGAATGTGAGGGTAATACATTCTGTTCTTCTACACGTGTGTTTCCGTAGCTTGAATGACCCCATCAGTGATTGGCTATTGAGGCCTGGTGTCGCTGACATGTGAAAACTGCATGCTATATGGCACATAATTGCACATTAAAATTTTACGCTGCCATGTGGAAATCGCATGATGGTTTTCGCCGTATCCTAGGTGGGTTTTCCTGAGCAAGAGGGGCTGGAATCTCAGGAGAAGAACCATAACCTTCAGTGGGAATGGAGAAGGGCCAAGGGGCCACTGCTGCCTTACCAGCAGGAACTGTTTTGCTGTGTTTCTGAGGGATTTTAAAATGAGCACCTGCATCCAGGGTTCTTCCTTCCCCAATGGGTGCACCCTAGCCTTATGGGCTCTTAGCTTGTGTGAGGTTGTCCTGCCTCCTGTGCTCACCTTGACCATAGCCCCACTGACTCAGAGTTCATTTCCATTTCTCTCTCTCCACCCATGCCAGCACTGGTGTAGTTGAAGAGTTACCAGCTTCTCATCTCTATAGCTTTTATGCGTTTTTTAAAAATGTCTATTTGAAAGAGAGAGAGAGAGAGACAGAACGCGAGCAGGGGAGGGGCAGAGAGAGAGAGAGGGAGACACAGATTTGGAAGCAGGCTCCAGGCTCTGAGCTGTCAGCACAGATCCCCAGGCGGGGCTCAAACTCATGAACCAGGAGATCATGACCTGAGCTGAAGTCGGACACTCAACTGCTTAGCCACCCAGGCGCCCCTCATTTTCATATCTTCTGGTAGCTTGCAGCCACTCAGCTGCTGCCAAGGTAGTCCACGTGACCTCAGATAGCAGTGGTTGTTTTGGTTCATCAGAGTTGCATGAAATCTGAAAGGTCTGCTCTGGTCCTATTGTTAGGTTAAATTTTGCAGAGGACAAAATATTCTGGGAAGTGTTATTTTGCATTACAGTAAGAAATGCCTGTATGTGTAAAGTCTCTGGCATATGGTAAGGGCTCAATAATTCTTTTCTTTTTAATTTTTTTAAGTTTATTTATTTAGAGAGCGCATGCGCACAATCGGGGGAGGGGCAAAGAGTGAGGGAGAAAATTCCAAGCAGGCTCGGGGCTGTCAGCCCAGAGCCTGACATGGGGCTTGATCTCACAAACTGCGAGATCATGACCTGAGCCAAGATCGAAGAGTTGGATGCTTCATTGATTGAGCCATCCAGGCGCCCCTCAATAATTCTTTTATTAATCCATGTCTACCATACTCACTCCTTGAAATGCTGACCAAAAAAAGGAGCCAAGAAAACCCTGCAGTGACCATTTCAATGCAAAGCAAAGGAATTTTCATAACGAAACCGTGCTTACCCTCTTGGGCCGATACGTGCAACGACGTTCATTTGGAGCAACTCCTGTGCTTTCTTTGCATTTTTCTTTTTCCACTTTGAGCAGCTTTTTCTGAGACCTGGGCCTATTTTATCTACTTCTCTGCACTCAAATCCTTAATGACACTCAATCCCTTTCTCTGTGACTGTAGAACATCAGGCACTTATTCTTAGAGAGAAACAGCCAAGCAGAAAGCAATTATCTTGGCCATAATTCCCTGATGTTTACAGAGTATGGCACTCGGACTTGAAATCTCCAATCACCTTTGCTGGCAGAGGCTAGTTTAGTCTCCTCATCTGCCAAGAATGGGAACTGAGATCTGGCTCCAGGTCTAACAGCAAGATAGTCTGGCCATGAAAGCCAGCCAGGTGTCCTGGCGCCTCACCAGTATTCCAGTCTCTTAATGTGTGCTCTCTAGTCACACCCTGCCTTATGAGGTCGGTTCTCAATTGTTTCCTTGGACATGGGGGTCACTGGTCACAACTGGTGGTCTGCAGGTCAAATTCAGCCCACAGACCCGTTTTGTTCGCCGTGGAGTATCTTAAAGACTGGGAAATTGCACAATTAAAAAGTCCACTTCTCTTAAAAACTTAGAACATCTGGCAACGCAGTTAAGATCCCCATATGGGTCTCGGTATAATCAGCAGGAACTGAAGGGCGCCCCCCCGTCTTCCCATCACGACAAACGCGCTCAAAACTTCCATAGTGTCTACCACTCCCTCTTGTTTTACATACACACACACACACACACACACACAAGCACCTACCCACACAAAAGCACACACATTCTATATTAGTCTTCTAGGGCTGCTATCACAAAGTACCGCAGGCTGGGTGGCTGAAACAACACAAATGTATTTTCTCACAGTTCCAAAGGCCAGGAGTCCCAGATCAAGGTGCCAGCGCTATTGGTTTCTTTCGGGCCTCTCTCGGAGGCTTAGGGATGGCTGCCCTTCTCTCTTTGGGTTCGCATGATCTCTCTTCTGTGTCTGCATGTTACAAGAATACCAGTCTTCTTGGATGAGGTCCCACCCTGATGACCTCCTATTAACTCAGTGTCCTCTTGAAAGGCCCTATCTCTAAATACAGTCACGTTCTAAGGTACTAGGGGTTAGTACTTGACCATAGGGAGGGGGACACAATCCATTACCTATTCCTGCCTCTTCTTCCATCACCTACATGACCCCGAAGGCCTATGAATCTGCAACTCTGACAAGCAGTGACACTCAGAGACCATTTCCTCCAGGGGAAGAAATCATTTTCAAATCATTAAGCCATAGAATCTTCTAACAAAAGTTAAGATACTGGGCCTCCCTATGGGAAACTGGATTTGAAGACCATGATCTAATCCAAATTCTTCAGTGTATGTATGAGAAACCGAAGGCCCATCCACCTGCCCAAAGCCACACAGAGCTGAGAGCAGAGCTCTCCTGTCTCCTGCCTCCCACAGTTCCTTCTCTCTGTCTGACTCTTAACAGGTCAGAACATCAGTGGAACTGGACAAAACTATTGTAAATATATTCTAAGGCCATGAAAATCCTGATATTCTATTGGTGGGAGGAGCCCAGGTCTAGGATTCAGGAGGCCCAGGTTCTACCTGTGCTTTGCCAGGACTGGCTGTACAACCCTAAAGACAAAGAGCTTGACCCTCTAGTCCTCTTCATGTACAACACAATAGGACCAGACTCACGGGCTTTAGTGTCCTTTCCGATGCCCAAATGGTAGGATTCCAGAATGTTACACTTGAAAAGTAAAGCTGAGCAGAATTACTCTCTATTTGTACAAAACAACTCTGTGCTAATTCTTGTCCCAGATGCATATTTCCACAATGGGCAGGCTCGCCTTCCCCATCTGCAGAACTCCTTGCAGAGAGGCCCTCAGATCTTGTCTGCTCACCACCACGATCACCTCAGCATCCATCGTGCCATCACAAAAAAGGAAAAGGAAAAATGAAGGGTATCTTCTGCAGAAGAGGTAGCACCATGGGACCCACTCTTTTCTCAGTAATGGGAACCAAGCATTTTGCACCACGGGAAAAGTAGGAGCAGGAGTGTGGGAGGACTCGCTATGCAATTATAGAGCTCCAGAGGAGAGATGGCAGGAGTTTGTTCTCCAACCAACTTTCCAGTGACCGTGAACTTCTTACTTCATAAGTTTGTCCGTCATGAGCCATGCTAATTCACACAAGTAATTCCTATCCTTTTGGGCCAAAGCCTATGGCCCCAAACATCTAAACTTTGGCTACCACGGACACTCACGCTCTCTTCCTCTTCACAGATGTACAGCTAGACTACATTTTCCAGCCTCCCCGCAGTTAGCTGCAGCCAGAGAACTGAGTTCTGGCCAAGGGAATGTGAGCCAGGTGTTCTGTGTCTTTTCCAGGCCTGGTGCATGGAAACCTCCCCATGTGTGACCCTCACTCCTTTCTCCTCTTGCAACAAAATGGAAAGGGCCCTGGAGACAGAGTGGAGGGCTAGGCCCAAGATGAGGGAGCCTGGGTCCCTGACTAACTGTATGTGACAGTGACCTACCCCTACCTGTACCTTCACCGGCCTGTGATACGGGCAAGAAATAAATTTGTATGCTGCTTCGTCCCTGGGCTGTGGGCATCATCTGCTTCAGCAGCTAGCGTATTACTTCCTTTCATACACGCATCCTTTAAAGTACATGACAAACCTACTCCTTGCCTACTTGCCAGACCCTGAAATAAGTGAGGGTAGCTTTCCTCTAAAGGTTACAGGATGACAAGTCTATCTTCTCCTCTAGTATTTTCCTCCTCTTACCCTGATTTGAGCCATGCCTTAATAGGCTATCCTGGACACGTTGCTTCAGGACTGGGTTTTGCACGGAAGAACTCACTGAGAATCTCTTTTCTGGCAAGAGTTTGTGAAAACCTAAGCCCTTGGTAGATCAGAGGAGAGTCCCAACATCATCAGCATAGTTGGGAGACATGTCCTCGGTTGGGGGGTGAGGTGATTGAGAGAACTAGAACTTCTCCACCTCCAAGCTAGAAAAATATTCCACAAGGGAAGTCTCTCTTTCCATCCACAGCAGAAATAAGCCTCAATGCCCTAAGAGATCCGCTGTATCTAATGCATTAACCTATCTCGTACGCATCTAAAAGAGGACTAGTTATGTGTTGCCCTCGGGAGAATTTTAAAATTTGCCCCTGAGTACTGTGGTTTGGATGAGGAACTCCACTTAAAAAAGGCTGGCTAGAGGGAAGGGCAGGAGAATCAAGAGATTACAGGCAGGGAAGGGTCCTGGTGAGCGGGGAAAGGTGCTAGGGAGTCAGCAGAGTGCTGGGTGGATGCGACAAGAAAACCTGGCCTTGTGGAGCAGGGAGAGTCCAGGGAGGTGGCAGGACCCAGTGGAGGAATAAGCAGCATGGCAAGTCACAGGTGCCTTTGTAGACTCTGGCCCTCGGGGGCCATGAGTCTCATGGCCCTGAGGCCGTGAGAGAGGCCTTCTTGAAGGAGTGAGGCTGGCAGAAAGAGGGTCGTCCAAGCAGCAACCTGCAGGTCCAATTAAGGATTCTCGGGGGCAATGAACATCTCTGTGGATATCTTTGAATACAAGTCAAGCACTTCCTAAAATTCCTTCGTCTTTTCCATTTGCCTGTCAGATACTCAGAAGGCCTAAAATGGTTAGGTGGGGTACTGTTGAGTCAATGCTTTCTGATGGCAAAATCTTGACAGGAAACAGCCTCTTTCTCAGGCCATTTTCTCCCTGTGTTGACAGAGGAACTATCCAAGATACTAGCACAATCCTTCAAGTGCAAAATCAGTCCTTGGGCCTCCTAGAAAATCTTGCCGGACCACCAGTGTCCTCCTGACAGGATGTGGCTGTTCCTTCATTTTATGTTTTGCCAGAGGAATCTCTTCCCTTAATGTAATCCGACCCTGGAACGTTATCCAAACAGCAATCCTGCACTGAGGGTCATGAGAAAAAGAGTTTTGCTACAAAGATTTCTAAAGACAGGCACTGATAACTGTGCACAGGGCAGGCAAACCCATCGTCGGAAATACATATGTAGCGAGGAGATGAAAAACAATGAAGCAATAATCGTAAAGTGTTTGCAGGAAAAAGGCATTTAATAACTATAAAGTGTTAAATGTGGGAATTAAGTAATCTTTAATAAAGTGTGCACAGCACATATAAATATGTAATTATATGTATAGCTTGAGAAAGACTGATGTGTCATCTCTAGCCTGGGGCTTTGCATTCTAGGTGGGATGTGGGAAAAAGAGGAGACGGTACAGATCAGCCTAGGTTATTTAAGACCCTTGAGGGAGGATTAAAAGAGTAGAGATGGTTTATTCTGACCGTGAAACGAAGGGAAGGCTACATACCTGTTTTCAAATATCGTAGATGTTTGTGTCAGGACACAGGCCTGCTGTGGGCCATGAGGGCCATGGCCCTTCCCAACTCCAACTGTTGGAATGCAAATTCTGGCTGAGAACTTCTATCTGAAGTGCAAACGGCATCCTGTGCTCTCCGTTGCCCTGGGAGCTTCCTCCTGGGATCTCCATATTGGTTCTCCACATCACTGTCTCCCCATCCCATCCACTGAGTTAGCATCATCCCTGCCTCCCCAAACCATTCTACCCAACAAGTCCCTGGAGCCCTACCAAATGTATGTCCAACTCACTTGCTCTCCTGTTATCCTGCCCCACCCTCTGGAGTCTTTTCCACTTTGCAACGGCTGTTTAATGGGCCTCCCTGCCTCCCATCGGCCTCCCTGTCCTCATCCAGCAGGCCATTTCTCACTGCCCCAGAGGTTGCATTCAAAAGATGTATTTTAATGGGATCACTCACCAGCATAGGCACTTGGAGTGGACTACATGCAGGTTTAGAATTTTTCAAGATAAACAGTATCTTAACACCATCTTCCTTGGCTCCTTTTTGCATCCAGTCTCCTTGGCAGTGTTCTTTTCACGAGCTGGCCCAGGCCCACCTCTCGGCTCACTTGCCCCTTTGTGCCCCCACTAAATACTGTGTTCCAGCCATATTAGACACTCGCCATTCCTTTTCTTTACTTAATTCCAGTTAGTTAACATACAATGTAGTATTGGTTTCAGGAGTAGAACCCAGGGATCCATCACTTACATACGACACCCAGCGCTCATCCCAACAGGTGCCCTTCTTGATACTCATCCCCCATGTATCCCCTCCCCCCACCCAGTTCCTCTCCAGCAACCCTCAGTTTGTTCTCTGTATTTAAGAGTCTCTTAGTGTTTGTCTCCCTCTCTGTTTTTACCTTATTTTTCCTTCTCTTCCCCCATGTCCATCTGTTGTGTTTCTCAGATTCCACACATGGACACTCACCGTTCCTTCAACATCCGCATGCTACTCTGCCTGTCTTCTTGCCAATTCCTACGCCAGCAATGCCATTCTTGTCTCTTCCACGTGGAATAGGAGTTCTTTTTCATGGTGCCCGCCAAACGCCCCTCCTCTCTTAGACCTTCACAAACCTAAGCAGAACTCCCTACTTCCTCCCATGGTCTCCGTAGTGCTTAGCCATGAAATAGCACTTGTCACATATTATAATGATTTCTGTACGTGTTTGTCTTTCTCACTAGACTGTCAACTTCTTAAAAACAGGAACCATATCTCATTTGGGTTCTCTTCTAATCCTTAGCACAGTCTCTGGTATTCAGTACACGTTTGATGAGTATTGACTGAAAGGATAAGCTCCCTGTTCAAAGATTCTCTTCCTAGTTTACCAACATACCCAGCGTGGCTGGGAGCTGGGGATGTTCAGCTTGGAGGAAGAGGTAGGGGTTAATAGGAAGAGAGCTACAACTGCCCTTAATGGGCATTGTTTTACATCCCAGTGTCTGGATCAAAGGCTGGGAGTTTCTGCACTGTCTATTCCTAAGTGTCATGGCTGGAGCGAAACTCGTTCATCAGCCAGTCTGGCCACACCGCAAACACGTGGGTTGGAAAGCAGAGCCTGCCTCGTTCTTTTCAGGTTCCTATGGATACAGTGCCATGATGAATCCACTCAGATTCATCTGCGTGGGCAGCTGCCACTTCTGGACTGTAAATACACAGCCAACAGGAGGGGTGGGGGAGGAGGAAGGGAATAGAAAGGGCAAGTAGGGGGAGGGCAATAAGAATTGAGAGGGAGCATATGGCAAAAGTGTGGAGCAGGGGGAGGGTTTGGTATGTGTTCCCACATAAGGTAGAATGTATTTGATAGCTTCTTGAGAATCAAACTTGCTAAGTTCCTTTTGCTAAACAGGAAATGTGAAAAACACCAGTGGAAGATTGCCTTCCTTTCTGCAGCCAGGGCAGAGCTCCTGGATATATGTTGATCAGAAGCTTCTAGACCCATCCTTCACAAACAGAACTAGGCAGCCATGCATCCTGATGTTTGGCTGCCCACTTTGCCTTAGTTAAGCACTCTGTAAACCTATAATGTGGGATCTTTTCCTCTCTTTTGATCGTTTCATTGATAAACATGTACATTTATTCACACAATCATAATACCACTTTATACGGCTGGCTCGTTACATGTTATAAATAAATTTGCTGAGAGCTTTTAACAGACCGATAAGATAAGCAAACTGGATATTCTCTTCTTTCCTGATGAAGAATCTGGGGCATTGATTGGATAGTTCACTGTCTGGGAGCTGCTCAGTGGGGGTAGGGCCAAGACTCACACCCAGGACTTCAGTCTCCAAGACCGGGATCCCTGCATTCTCCACCTGACGCCGTGCCTGGTGGCCATCTAAGCCACAGGCTGCCTCTCCCTTGGAGCGTAAGAGATCAAGAAAGAGGTGATGGATGAGTTGAGTAAGGGTGGGCACGCTGACAAAGTTTTTATAGTCTCCTGGCTTTTGAAAACCCTACATGAGAGTAAAGTAAATAAATGGATGTCTACTAATCAAACGACTGGCTTCTAACTATTTCACTCACCATTTTCTCTGAATTTATAAGTACGGCTCTCTGGCCAACACATTCAGGGCTTTTGAATGCAGTTCCTTAGCTGCATCGTTCTTGAGAATCGAGATGGTGGTATCTGTCCCATGGGAGCCTGGAAGTTTAGTTCTGTGTGGCAGCCTGTAAGTGCCTTCTTGCCCCCATGAGCCATAGGAAGCCTGGATGCAACAGGTTGTCTCCTTTTCAACCAAGTTTTATCTATAACTCAAATATCTGTATTTGTGGGCATGGTGATGACAATACAATATGTTTCTAGGACCTTAAAATTTACGTAGAACTTTACTGTTTGCCATACCATACACCCTACCCCCTACTCCCTCTCATCACAAGGTCCCCCCTCCCCTGGCCATGAGTTTGATGGTGCACATGTCTCTATTTTAATTTCACAGACTGGATCATGGGACAAAGAGATTAAGGAATGTGTCTATTTAGTACAACTAGAGAGTGGTGAACCAAGAACCACTACCGCCTAAGCTTCTAATCCCAAGTCTGGAACTCTTGCCAGTCTGCCTATCGATTTTGCTGCCGTCTCCCACACCACCACCACAAAAACTCTGGTGAGATGGGAAAAGTCTACCGCCATTGACAAGCACAACTCCGAGCATATGCTGGACCATTGGTGAGGCGGCAGGGTCCTCCTTCCAGATGAAAAGTGCAGCACTTCCTCTTCTGTAATCCATAGCGCCTGCATGTGTCTCAGACATAGAGCCTACTGTTCCACTGTGATTTACATTGACTTATCTGTGCCTCCCGAAGGAATAGAAGTCCTTCAACCTGCCCATTGTTGGTTGATGAATACCTTGCAACTGAAGGTGTGGTTTTCCTCAGAGAGGAGATCCGTAGTTGCTGTCAGATTCTCCAAGGAGTGGGAGAGAGGTTAAAAACCACTGCTCTGCTCTATAAACTCAAGAGTGGTATGTCTACTCTTACCCCGGGGCCTTTCCTATACCAAGTGCTGGCAGACTGGATGGATGTGTGTGTGTGTGCACAGCTCTATGCTTTTTGTAAAGCTCTTATTCCACAATTGACTGAACTATTCCGCAAACTAAAGGACACTAAACAGGATCCAAGCAATGGGACCGAATTTTAGGGAGGAATATTTGAAATTGAAAAAAAAAAAGTTGACTCTCAATGCTATTAAATACAATCCAACTGATGCCCCCCCTGCTACCTCGTTCTTTCAGTCTTTCCGCCAACTTAGTCTATCACCAAGCAAAGACGAGGACTTACATATCCCCAAACTCAGCAGAGCGGATGGAGAAATTAGATGGCATGTGTTCCAGCCCTGACTGGTTATACATTCTATGTTTTACAGCTATTTCCCTGTCAGAATTATAAATCTCCAAAAAAAATTCATTTTAAATGAAGCCTATCAGAAAATCACAGATCAGCAAAATGTGTCATTTTCTTGACAAATACTGAATAACTAAAGAATACATACACATTGTGGTTTTACAGACTATCCGAACTATGGAGCAATTTGAGACTTTGGTCCCTCATCCCTGAGTGCTGGACTGATTTCAAGAAGATAATTAAAGCCAACGGTACCTGGCATATGAAATCAAACACCCATCGTCTCCTGTCCGGGTTTGGTAGGTCAAAGATAATAAATCCATCATAAACCAAGACAAAGGGCCACCAGGGAGAGACCAACCCCTCTCAAGTTTAAATGCTGTCAGAACAGTCAGTGTAGATACAGGATTGGTAAACGCCAATCCTCTCTCTAACCTAGACTGAACAGCCTTGAAGGAAAACTGGCCGGGCCTTTCAACATGTTGGCCAGACCCAACCCCTGACAGCCTGAAAACAAGCATAGAAGGGGAGAGATGGGCCAGAGAACAATGCTCATCTGCCCTGCCAACATTCAACATCACTGTGGCCAGAATCTGTCGTTGGATGTTTTCACACAGCTATCAATAAGCTGTACACGAAAACTACCTGGAGGCTGAATCTGACTCTGGGATTTGGTGTTAAATTCCAGAAGGTATAAAGTATCCCGCCAAGGACAAACTTTTACAACCCTACATTCCTCTCCTAGTGATTTGTATTCTTTTCCTTGTTAGATTATGACAGGGCGGCACAGTACAATCGATGGATTGAATGTCACATCAAAAGTCCTAAGGTCTAGTATCTGTTTAACTGGTGGACAAAAGACAACCTAGTGTTCCGGAGGTCAATTCAACTTACTTCTTGCAATATTGTGATAAGAAGAAGGCAAGTTCTTTGTAGTTGACCATCTCATTTCTACATTATCTTATCTTCACAACTCCTGAGATAAACAGAACTGGTATTAGGGTTCTGAGTGTACAGATATGAAATTGAAGATCAGAGACCGTGTGGATCGCCTAGGTTCACCTAGCAATTTCTAGAGCCGGGTCCCAAGTTCTCTGACTTCAACTTGAGAATTCTTTCCAACATAGACTTTCCTTAGTAGGCTGTAAGGGCTCTACCCACTCTTCCAGTGGTCCCTTACACTGGCCAGTCGTCTTCTAGATGAAACTCCTTTTACAAAGAGGACCTTTTAGCAATTGGCAGATAAATCCTTTGGTTGGATCCAAAAGGTACACATTTGGTATTGTTTTCTGTTCCCTCTATAACAGTTGAGGGTAAGTTTTATTTTTAGTAGTTTAATTATAAAATATAGCCACATTTATTAATATGCTAATTTATGCCTTTAGAACAATTACCAAGCTTTATCTAAGGCCTTTGAAAAAATTTCAAACATTTGCAAGTCCTTATTTAAGGAAAAGCTTGCATTATTCATGCAGTTCCAAAAATAATTATTGAGTGCCTACCGAGCACCGTCCAGGGCTTTAAGACAAAAGTGGTCAAGACAAGGTCCCTTCCGTAAGGAGCTTAACACAGAGAGGAAGTCAAATAATAACAAGTAAATGCATATTTTGTACAAAGAACTACACTGGGACAAGGGCAGAGAGTTCTGAAAGGAAAATGGCATTCAATTCAGTACTGGTGGTGAGAGGAAAGCCTTCCAGAAGGAATACCATCAATGCCAATAACTGGGAAGAGTAGGATTTCAGAGAACTTTTCTAAAATTTGTACCTCTAGGACCCCTGGAGAACACCAGTCAATATTTAAAAACACTATGTCCTTTACCACTTCTTTGTTTTACCCAAGATTCCCTTAGCCAGCATACCTTCTCTGGAATCTGATCCTAATGTCCTCTTTTTCATCCTTCAAGGCTCAACTTTAATGTTGACGTTGCTAGAAAGCCTTCTTTGAACTTCGTTTCGCTTCTGTTTCTTAAAATAAAAAGATTCTAAATGCAAGGTTCAAGTTCTATTACATTTCCCTTGATCTTTCAGAAACCTTAAGCTGCTCCACTATATTTGGTCATTAAAAGATCTCAATGTCCACTACGTGCTCCTTGAATGTTTTAAAAATAAGATTCTGTACGCTACCTGAGTATTACCTGGGAAGCCTAGCGGGAAAAATTATGGCCATGCCTGAATTCTTCCAAGGTTTGTGTTATTATAGCATTTTGGTCTTTAGCCAAAGCCAGAGGAATGAGAGATGAAGTTGTCATTTCTCTATGTTCCGTTGGGTCCCTCGGGATATGTGAGGTAGTCAGAAGGGTAACCACCATCTGGATCCTTGGTCAACTGGCAGTAAATTTTGGGTGAAACATGTCAACATTGCATTGCAGAAGACCTCAATTTTTTCACTCTAGAATTATACACCGGTTCTTTAGGCCATCAGCAAATCTTTACAAATGGGACCAAAACAACTTTCTTCAAAGAGACACCATGGGGACTAAAGAGAGAGATAATATTCATATTATAGAGTTTTGCAAACTCTCCGGATGTCATAATAATAAGTTATAGATGTTGTTTAATCCTAAATTAAGAAGCTAAGTATAATGTGGACTCTACAAATGGCAATTTTCTATAATTTGAGGAAAATATTTGGTAGCTCAATGCCCTCTAGAAATGTCTGGAAATGGCTCTGCTCTGTTAAATTAAACATCCCTGACAGCTTTCTTCAGGACAAGATTATTCAAAGAAGAACAGTAGATTTAAAAAAAAAAAAAAAAAAAAAAGTAGAATTGATTAAGAAACTAATTTGAACCTTGCCCTGGACATGTAGATGCTACTTTATAGCAAGGATAGTGACAGAAAATCAAGGGACCTATGTTCATATTTGTATTAATTCCATTGAACCATTTCCTGGCTTTTCATAATCTGTGTTATTGCCTTGTTCTCTTTTATTTTGAAAAGAAACTTTATCAGTTTTCCTGTGGCATGCCATTTTATCTCTTTATTCTGTTTGCAACAAGATATCAGTCTAATATTGGCGGAGCAACTTACTACAATGATTCTTTGTTCGGGGGGGGGGGGGGGGAATGCATGAATAGTACATTATTAAAATAGAGAATGAAGTATATTTCATTTCATTTGCTATTTGCCTAGTGAATATTGTCATGGTACCAGGTGCTTTACAAAAGACAAAGCAAAGCAATAATACAGTGTATTTGGATCTTGTGTCTGCTGTGAAGATCTCCGAGCATTAACCAAACACTGATTCATAAATCAACTCACTTCAGGTAGAATGTAAATGTTGCTTTAAATTAGTAGTCAACTTTATGGAATCTCTATGCTACCAAGCACTGTATAAACTACCTCTCTGGGTCTCTGAGAAAAGCTGAAACCAAAAGAGGGGTGGGTTTAAGAAAGATACTGAGTTTCAAAAGAAAGAAAAAAAGTAACAAGTAGCTTTCAGTTCCCTAGTTTCTCTTCTAACGCAGCGGATTTCATAGACAACTGACAGATAACTCCAGATTCTAAATCAAATGCATACTTCACAGCCGTCAGAGTAAATGTTTTACTTATCTTAAACTTGGCTCTTATCTGTGTCTAACACATTCATGACATCTGAAGCTGTTTTTTCTGCATAGGAGAAATTTCTTCTCAATTCCGTTTAGATAGTTATAGCCTAGATTGTATTTTTATATTCACAAAATCGAAACGTGCTCTACCCTAAATCATAAGCATATATAATTTGCCACACATCATCTTGATGTGAGAATCGAAATCACTAAGAGCTCATCAACTCCCATCTCACTGAATACTGAATTTGTGGGAAGATAAGGTGACATCGGTGGAAGATGATGCTTGTGAGGTTTGTCAGGTGATGCCCACGGGGAAGGGGGGCATGCCTGTGATAAAGCAGAGACTAAAGGCAAGGGGCAGCAGGCACTTAGGGAGTCCCTGACCTTTGGAGACACACTGTTGCCTCCGTAGACCTTCCTGGAAAGGACCCTCACCCCTGATTTCTCTTGGGGAGAGTTGGGTGAGCCCAACACTCAGAAACAAAATGGAGGGACGGAAAGCCCACAGACCGCTCTCCCAGTTACTATTTACTAGGTATTTCAGAACTAGGAACCAGAGATCACGGCTGTACAGGAGGATCTCAGCGTTAGCCTGAGACCCGCTGCCATCCACTGCCTGGGGTCAGAGCTCTCTGGACCCGGGCTGGTGGCTGGCGCCTGGTGGAGGCCTAGCGCCTGGGGGCTCAGCAGCTTCCTGGGAACAGTGCTGGAGGGCAGGCAGTCTGGGTACGCTGCAACCCGGTGCACTACCAGGCAAAATTCCACTCTTGGGCGGGACCGGGGAGCTCTGGGAAGCAGCTCATTCTACAAGGAAGGAGCCAAGAATAGGGCTGAAGAAAGCAGAGTCTTCGTGTTCACAGAGGATGTGGGAGGAGTCCGCTTGCGGCAGTGTGCCCACCCCCACGGGCCACGGGTTTAGATGGCTCCTAGGGAAAGAGAATGATCTGCCCACACTCTCTAAAACAGCTTTTCAATAAATGCCATTAGCTCAAGCAGAGCCCAGGCCTCACCTTTACCACAGTGTAACACAAGGAAGGGAGCCTTCTCTCCGGTGGTACCAGAGATCGTTGCACCTTCAAAAGGTGCTCAAAGCAACTCTCGAAGCATTGCTGTGCCTGCCAGGGTCGCCAGGAGAGACTCTGGGGCCCCAGAGAACAGGGCAGAAGAGCTGCAGTCCCGGGAGTTAACCTCTCCCTGGGGACGCCCCCAGAATTATTGGAGAGAGAAAACGGAACCCTATTGGAGTTCTCATGAGAGCTGTTGGAGAAAACAGTATTTTAGGTTAGGATTCAAATAATATTTCTGAACACTTAGAATTTCTCCACTTTTGCAGTTTTCGTTATGATCTGTTTTAAAACCAGTAAGTGACAAGGGCTTGCACATTTGGGGGGAATATGAGGAACGGATAAGACCAACTTCACAAGCCATGTTAGGAGGAAGAGAACAAAGGAATGCAGCGGATTGTTGGTGGGAAAAGGGTGAACAGTCTAAGATTTTAGGTTCTGCGTCAAGAAAGAGTAAAGTTTGCAGACCCTGAAGATCCCTAACAGGACTTGCTAAGAATAGTAACAAACATTTTAAACATTGGGTTGAGAGATGGGGTGCCAGAGTGGCTCAGTCAGTTAGGCCTTCGACTTTGGCTCAGGTCCTGATCTCACAGTTTGTGGGTTCGAGCCCCCCATCGGGCTCTGTGCCGACAGCTCGGAGCCTGGAGTCTGTGTCAGATTCTGTGTGTGTCTCTCTCTTCCCCTTCATTTGCACGCTTTCTCTCAAAAATAAACATTTAAAAAGTGTTTTCAATTAAAACACATAGCTAGCTTCCTCTTGCCTGGTCTGGTATTCCAAGAACAGCAATGCTCATGATGAGGATGCTGTCTATGCTCCATACAAATGCACCTTATTCTTCTTGCCTACATTGTTATAGCCCCAGATCTTCTGGTTGAGTTCTTGGCAGGTCTATGCAGTGGTCTGGACTGGCTCACTTGAGAATGGGGTCCCCTGCAGAGTGCAAACCACAGTAAGATTACCCTCATGAAATGCGTTACCTTCAATGGTAGAGAAACAAATCAGCCATTTTACAATTATCTGCCAAGTAAGATTTTTCTATGCATTCTGTTTACTTCCGCTTTGTAGTTCATGTCCATCTGTTTGGGCCCCATTTATCTGTTTCTGATAGTCCCCCTTTTCCTTCGAGTGCCCAGGACCCACAGCAAGTGCTCCCCCCCTCCCCCCGCCAAAGAAAGGAAGAAGCAATGAGAAACTTCCAACTGCCTTTTGACTCCTTTGCCTGAATCTTCTCCCTCCCCCTTTTTTCAGGCCTCTTGACTTCCAGGGAAGTTTGTTTTCAAAGCATTTCCACCTGCCTTATCTGTATCCAAAGACTTAGTTAGCCTTCAGCCCCGTGAGTTTGAGGTTAAAAATGAATGTGCTCATGTGGCAAAGTTTCCCTTTTGATTGTGTCTGCTTTTCCTAAACAGCTAATAAGATCTTTTCAGAAATGCACAAAGCTATGATGGGTAACATTACATCTTTTTGAACTTTTTCGTGAGCTGAGTTCTTCCACAGTTGTGTGACCTATAACCGGTCTTCAGTTCTATTTCCCCAAAAGACTTTCCAGCTTTAATGCAGAAATTGGAGCAAGAAACAGGACATGAGAGATTCACTGTGAGTAAAAAGGAATCAGGTTAAGATCCAAGAATCCCCTGAGGATAGGATCTACAAAGAACCGAGCTGTAGATTCCATCCACCCAGTGGTCCAGCTCTCTGCCCGTTTTCCCGTCTCTCTATTTTTGCTGCACATAGAACAGGAGTTCCTGCTGTTTGCCTGCAATAATGGACACAGTTTCATATTCTTGGCCCTCCATAGTTGTATCAGATTCTTCTCCTGGGAGCTCGGGAGCAGCACAGCGCTCCCTGTCAGTTTGTATCGTGATTGTCACTCATGAGCCACTGTCTCTATAGACCTTAACATTCTTCAAGGCAGATTCTTGCTCTTGATTTCACACCCCTGCATTCCTACCTCTGCCTCTCCCTTGGTAACCCTGAAAGACACGGTGAGTAACTGTGGGTCCATACCCCACTACTACTGGGGAGAGCCTAAGGAGAAGGGGAAGGATAAAGACCTAAAGAGGACAGGGGCAGTCTGATGCGTTTGTGTTTAGTTCAATATAAAGACGATCTCCAGAAAAATCTTACCCTCAACTTTAATCAACTAGTTTTCTATTTAAATTTCTAGGAAAGAAATAATCATGTAAGCAAGCTTTGAAAAACACCCTGGTTTAAAAACATAGGCTACCTGACAGTTGGGTATCTGTTTCTACAAGCCTCTTCTCTCTGTACCTCTTTTTTACTTTTGTTGATGTCAAGGGTAAATCTAAACAGGAACGCTGCTCAAATTAATGAACTAGCCTGTCTGCCCTTTCATACAGTGTTTCAGTCTCCTGATCTCTCTCCTATAAAATACAATCTCCTAGAAAACAAAGGCAGCTAGATTTTACTGGCAACCTCAGACATGGTCATCAAATTCAGTCCTGTTTAATATGCGTTTCTTAATTATTCATCCGCGAGACATAAAATACTTCATTATGAGAAGAGGTCGAATTTGGGTGTTAATTTGCAAACAGAGGTCAGGAAGAAGTTTGAATAAATGATTTCTGTGAGTCTATGTACATAAAATGTCTAAAATGTTAGCAAACCAGTGAATAAAATCTTGCGAAGAACAATCTGAAGATAAACACCTTGCCTTGGAATAATGTTATCACACTGCATCTTCTGTGAGCTTCTTGAGTAATCTAAAGGGTGAGGCTAGACCCTCATTATGAACTACTTACGTACATCATTTGAGACGATGGCAAAGTAATTTCAAGAATTCGGAGACTCGTAATGAGGTTCCTTTGAAGTTGGGGAGGGGTGGCAGTGGGAACAGAATCTGCGATAATTACTGGTTGTCTCCAAGGAGTCCAAGTGTTGACGAAGCTTCTATCCTTAATAATTTAAGATGCTAGCCTCAGAGATGGAGGGACGTTGTCAGTAACCCCTGGATGTTTCAGAAGCCTGCATCCCAGTCTGACAATCTACGATCGAACCCCGGTTCCCTTCACTGCTCCTATCCCTGTATTAGGTTTGTCTTCTACCAGAGGTACTGGGAAAAACCGCTCAAAGCCTAAAGAATGGAAGAATGGAAACTTAGGAAACTTGACTCAGGCAGCATCCCACACCGCAGTTATAAAACCTCTATTCCCTTGCCCAAGGTGCCCTTCTGGAGAACAAGGGTGACGAGGATACCTCTTCCAAACATGCTCAGGAAATGGCAAGTGTTGGCCCAGTGCTTTGAAGTTTACAAGCTCTGCATCCAGGTTAGGTCCAATTAATGCATCCATGGGAAACCCTTTCCTAGGAGAAAGGTGCAACCCTGGGCGTGCTTTTTTCTTCCCATTCATTCAAATCTCTGCTGTTAGACTCGTGAGAACTTGACCCCAGTTAATCGTGCCATGCTCGGAATATTCTCCCAGGAGCTACTACCAAGAGACCTCAAAGTCCATTTCCAGCATTCTACATCTGGCCTGGGTGACCCTCAGTCCAATCAGAGTGCATTTGGGCACAGCTATGGGGGTTAGAGGAATTTTAATGGAAAGTACAAAGAGATGTGGTCATCTCTCATGCCAATTCCCCGAGTATCTCTGGTCTAAAGGCATTTTATAGCCATGCCAGCAGATAATGGAGGATGAAAGGCGTGGCCATGGATTGCCTCAAAACAAGGTCAAAGGTATGACCTTATCTTCACTAACTGCATCTGCGACGACTCTGTGTCTACATAAGGTCACATTCTGAGCTACTGGGGGTGAAGACTTCAATATACGAAATTGGGGAGGTGGGTGGACGATGCAACCCATACCAACATCTAAATCAACTCCCAAATCCTAGTGCGGGGCTGAGACGGATGAAAAATGCAACCTCCATGCCGTACAGATTTCTCCTATATCGTCTTGCCTGCTCTATTTTAGGCCTCCCTCTGTCACCCTGCCCCTTGAACACAGCTCCCTGCAGCCCTTCACGTACTTTGCACTGGCCAGGCACCTGGTCGGCCACCGCCTGCTCTCCTCCCAACCCAGAGAGAGGGCAGGAGAAGCCCCTGGTCATGTGGCTCTTGTTTGTTGATTTTTCGGGGGGCTCACACAGAATTTGGACCCTGCTAAGGAGTCAAGCCAGCAGAATATCCTTCCCGGCTGTCAACCTCCTATACCACAGGAGTTCTTAAAATCACTTAAAATGAAATAATACAAAGAAAATTGTATTTATCTGGATGAATAGGATTGTGTAGCACTCTGAGAGCATGTTCAAATCACAACAGCTGTCTCTCTGATTGTCTTCACAGGAGAACAACAGATCCTGCTAGCTAAAGGATTTGGTTTGGTTGAGTAGGATTTTCCAGGTTGGGGGCAGCTTTTGCTGGTTCAAATCAATCAGAGCCAAGACTGAGTTCTGCCACCAATTTTCCTTCTCTGTCCTTCCTCTCGGTGAACACCACTGTCCTGCCCTCCACCTTAACAAAGGCTGAGTGTGAATCTTACCAGTGGGAAGGTAGTTGAAAATTACACGGCCGCAGCCACCCACAGGTACTACCCTGCCCAGGAACTTCCAAATTCATTGAAATAACCCCAAGAACGAGGATTCCATTCGCATTGACATAGTTTTAAGAAACTGGATTTGGGGCACTGAATATGGTTTTTAAATGTTCCTAGAAACTATTTGGTTTTAAATGTTCTTAGAAACTATTTGGGTTCCATTCCATGCTGTAGAACACAAATCTGCAAATCGACAAACCTGTAACAAGTAAACCAGTATCTAACAGTTACTATGATTAACTGGGATGTTCCCTCATTGTTCTGCATTCCAAAATTTTAAATCCATTGTTCTCAACATTTAGAGTTGTTGACTATGTTTCTTAGGAAGGATGGGCCTGTACCGTGCTCTTCAGGATTAAGTTGTCCTTTCAGATTTGAAACAAGGAGATGTTTAATGTCTGTATTTGGCAAAAACAAAAACTAACAATCCTAAAGAGATCTGCCCCATCCCTTTACACACACACACATCATTTACTTCTTTTTTATTTTTATTTTTTTAATGAGGCTGTGATATCCAGAAATCCAGAAGCACTGGTCAAATTGACCAAAAAAATAAACCAATAAACCCTAAGAAATTGTTCGGATGATACCATCTGCCTACTGCCAAAGATGCTAACCAACATCTGATGAGGGAACAGAACAAGAGACCTGGTTTCTTCAAAAAATTCCTCCTGAATAGGCAGCCCTGCCTCGCTCCAAAGAACATTGTTTCTTAATCCCATCCCCACCTGAATCTGCCTGTGATGCTAGTCGTTCCTGCCTGCTGCCGTGGGTTTTATGCACACTACAATATTTATTTCTCTCTGTCTGTGACTGCTGGCTGGTGAGCAGCCTGTCTCAGACTGTCTAGAGAGCAGGAAGCAGATGGGAAATAAATACAGTTGCAGAGCTCTGGGGGCAAAGCATCAGACAGGACAAGAAAGCCAAGAAATAAACAAACAGGGAGGAGTCTGGTCTTTTCCGCCTTTCATCCCTGGCTCTGATAGATAAGACTTAAGCAGCAAGACACCAACTGGGCTCAGTTTCAAATGCTACTCAGCTTCTACTCCACGGTAGTTTTTCCCTTTGAAAAATCTCTCTGTGCCTTTTTAAAAAGGGATGATTGAAATAAGCTCTTAATAAATCGTTACAACTCACTTCAGATGCTATGATCATTACATTTGAGAGGTACAGTAGGTGAGAATTTGAAAATATCTTCAACACCTATTTTGCACGTGTATATAGTGCACATAGGCCAAAGGTCGAAACGCATACTTAGACATATCTTAGGTCTAGTCAAACAGCGTCATGCCCAGGTCTAGGAAAGATCTTTAAGCGATTGAAAACCATGATGGTACTGCCTTCATCATTCTCCCAGTGCCCACCATTCTTCTTTCTCTCTCTCCCCTTGCCAAGTTTAATGGCAGAATATAAAACCAATCCTGTATAGCTGATAATACACTTAAGTCAAAACATCTCTGGGGTGCCTGGATGGTTCCGTTGATTAAAGCGTCCGAATCTTGATGTGGGCACAGGTCATGATCTCACGGTTTGAGAGGGAGCCCCAGCATCGGGCTCTGTGCTGTTAGCTGTTAATGGAGCTTGGGATCCTCTCTCTGTCTCTCTCTCTCTCTCTCTCTCTCTCTCTCTCTCTCTCTTTTTCTCATTGTAATTACTTTACCCTCAAAGTCACTTCCATGTGATTTTCTTCACTGAGAATTTCTTCCTTAAATTCTCCTACTGCTATGTAGCATATCTTCAATACTCCCCACCTCACCCCTGGACCCTGGACCAAGTGCCTCCATCCTGGGGTTTGCTCAAGTGGGATCAGTACAAATGGTCGTTAACCCTTCAGGGCTGGGATGCCCAGGTTCAAATCCTGACTTCCCCACATACTAGTTTATGACCTTGTCAATGTTTTTTTATTCTGAGCCTCTGTTTCCGCATCTGCAAAATTAGGACCGTAGCACTACCTTCTTCATAGGATTATCAAGAGTATCTGGCAAATGTAAAGGTCTTGAAACAATGCCTAACTCTTTCAGGATTAGCTAGTGTTATTACTTTCATGGTATCCTTAGAAATTATTAATGTGAGCATATTTTCCTCGATATTAAAGAAACGAAAATTTTAAAACAACCAGATCTGGGCCGCCTGGGTGGTGCAGTCGGTTAAGCGTCCGACTTCAGCCAGGTCACGATCTCGCGGTCTGTGAGTTCGAGCCCCGCGTCAGGCTCTGGGCTGATGGCTCAGAGCCTGGAGCCTGTTTCCGATTCTGTGTCTCCCTCTCTCTCTGCCCCTCCCCCGTTCATGCTCTGTCTCTCTCTGTCCCAAAAATAAATAAACGTTGAAAAAAAAAAATTTTTAAACAACCAGATCAGCATAAAATAATGAATAATTTAATCATTTATTTCTTAAGGTCAACATCTTTTTATAGAATTCTGTCTCCATGATCGTTTTATGTCACGCAAGACTACGTTAGTCACATTTTTAAAAAGCATAGTATTTTAAAGAATCTTCATGTAGAAATACGTGTAGAAAGAAAGTCTCTCAAATTTTCATTTTTTCTAATATAGGCAATGATCACCTAGTCCTAGTAATCTAAAACTTTAGTATACTTAGCATATCTTGATTCAATACAGGCCTTCGTTTCTACAGAATCTGTTTCAATCTCTATTAATTTAACATGCTATTGACTAGGAAGTTTTCTGAAGGGAGTTAGCAAAGGGTAAATAATTGACTTCATCTTAAAATGTTGACATTTTACATCTACAACACAGCACAGTGGCCACAGGGAAGGAAACCATGTCTGTTAGACAAGGTATTCTGGCTTTGGCAAGTCGTGTCCTATATTTTTAAGGCCTATTTTTACTCTAGGCAATTGAACAAGATGCATTTTGGTAGCAGAGTCTTACTTCAAACCAATGTACTTAAATGTTAGTGGGGCGCCTGGGTGGCTCAGTCAGGTAAACATCCGACTTCGGCTCAGGTCATGATCTCATGGTTTGTGGGTTCGAGCTTCACGTCAGGCTCGGCTTATCTGTGCCAGATAAGGCTGGCAAAAGGCAAGGATTAATTCTGATGTAAATTAAGCACATTTTTATTTTCCATCAGACATATATTTGTTAAAGTTAAAACAAATTTTCTTGGGGTGCCTGGGTGGCTCAGTCAGTTAAGTGCCCGATTTCAGCTCAGGTCATGATCTCAAGGTCCATGCGTTCGAGGCCCGCATCGGGCTCTGTGCTCACAGCTTGGAGCCTGGAGCCCGCTTCAGGTTCTATGTCTCCCCCTCTCTCTCTCTCTGCCCCTCCCCCGCTCACACCTCTGTCTCTTTCTGACAAAAGTAAATGAAAAAGCATTAAAACAAGTTTTCTCACGATTTATCTTGTAACCGTGAAAGAGCGTGAAGTTTGAGAAACAGTGCAATGAGAGTTATCTGTCTGAAAGGCCAGGCTTTCACGGAATGTCCACTGCAACCATGGCTTGTAGCCAAGTCATAACTTCCTGGTGCGTCTCTTCTGCAAAGTTCAAATTAGGATATTTAATTATTTATCAAGGATGTCCTATGGACTAAGTGTCCAGGATTTCGGGAAGATGGTATTATGTGTTCACTCACCATCTATTTTTACATCTGCTCTATAAATGAGACCACCACAGGTCTCCTTATGTACTGAGACAGCTTTGTAAATTGTATTGCCGTTCTGCATTGTCCTCCAGATAACCATCGTGGTTTAATTATAGAGTCTTGAGTTTTCAACAGTAGCTGTGGAGTCAAACTTTAGGGTCTGTGTTGTGATCCGAGAGACGTAATCTGCCTAAAGCCTTGAGTTTGGCTAGTAATCACCAAGGCATCATAAGCCTGTGAGTTGTAACAGAGACATTTTAATAGTGACTTTAAGGAAAGATCAGATAGGAAGCTGAGGGGAAAGTAGGAATGATGACTATATCCTAAGCTCCAAATTAAATCCAGCAGTCGGACCAAAGGTGTTATAAGCCCTTTAGAAGAAACTTTTAAAATATAGACCTTGCAATTTCTTTGATTTCCGTCTCTCTGAGTCTAAACACATTTGGAACACACTAGAAAAAAAGCGGTGCAAGCATCTCTGTCCTAAGAATAAAAAGAGGCATGTTGCATACAACCAAAACTAATGTAACAATGCATGTTAAGTACATTGGAATTCAAATTGAAAAATAATTTTTTTAAAAAAAGCATGCTTCATTTACCCAATTTTTCACTGGGGAAAAAGATAATAAAGACTAATACTGAGCAATAAAATGTCCAGTTCCATTCTCACCCTGGCCTTGACCCATTCAGAGTTGCCCAGCAGGTCCTTGAATCTATGTCTCTATCACATTCCCCCTCTACCTGAAAAAAATGAAATTAAAACAAACCCTCTCCGACTTCACAGGGGAAGTCATAAAGATTAGAGTTAGAACATTGAACCTCAAAGATGAAAGGCTCAATAAAAATTCCAGCATTATTGTTCAAGACATCAGTGTGAACTGACAGATACGTGCTGCTGAAGCAATTCCCACCTGTCAGCAGATCGAAACCAGGATGACCTTGATATGCACAGGGAAGGGCAGGAGTGCCTCCGACTGAAAAACACATTATCTCCAGGCCAATCCTTGTTATCATACCGCTTAATCTTCCCTCCTGGGCGGCTCGCCACAAAGACTTAGTGCTACAATTTAATGCACACTTGCTACTCTCCCCAACCCCAAGAAGAAATAAACATTTATCTTGCACCTACAATGCACAGGACTGCATTAAGCGCTGGAAATACAGAAATTAAATAATACATAGTTCTTACTGCTGCAGAGCTCAGACGTAAAATGGGAGACCTATGCATTCTCTATATAGTGTAGAGACAGACGAGTCTGTCAGAAGCTTAGAGCATCCCAAAGAAAGACCTTCCTCAAAAACACCACCAAAATTTTGTAGCTGACTTCCCCATCAGCAATGACTATATTAGACCATGATCTATACTATGACAAATTCAAATTTTGCACCCGGTTTCTGTTTTCAAATCAAAAGTGTATTAGTGCTATTTGAATCTACAAGTGCTGCAAATTATCATATTGTATTTTTATATTTTTTATTTATATTTTATACTTACATATTTATATACTTGTATTTTATATATTATATTTTTAAAGGGGTTAAGCCCTATCACTCGCCTCTCAGAATTCATAAGCTTGAAGGGGTCCTTCAACCCAGATGACACATGATTATACCAATGTTTGGCAATTGACTAGCTTCAGGATGATTTTCAGCATGGTCAGAGACAGAGACGACGGAATCCTTTGTGCATGCACACATGTGTGTGTGCCTGTGTGTGTGTGTATGCACATACCAGCGATAGCATGCCAAATTGTCCTTCCCCTGCCTTCGGTCCCTGCCTTCCTCCTGACTATTAGGTAGTGAATAAATGAACGACAAGTTCAGGTGCTGCCTCAGAAAGCTCCTCAATCTCAGCCTATGGCTTTTGAGACAGGTCCACCCAATGTTTTGTAAAGATCACCAGGCTCTGACCTCCCTTGGAATCCTAATTCCAGCCTGCCTCATTTACATGTAGGAAACCCTTTCCTGTGTAGAAAGAGTAAAAATTCAGCTTACTTTCTGATAACATAGAGATGATTATTGTCTCACCTTCAACTTTTCAGCCTCTATCATTCGAGTTTGGCTTCCTCAAAGGACATCTAATAATTGTTGATTTTTCTTCTCTAAATTCCTTCCAGGTTTTCCCATGTGTCTTTTTAAAACTACACACTTAAGTTACCTGGAAGAATGTGGGTATCCATTTCCCCATCTGTAAAATGAGACAAGATGATTGGTATGATTCACATTGCTCAAGGATCTAAATTCTTGAGAAACTCTGCACAATAGTCTAAAGCAGGGATCAGCAAATTTTTCTGTGAACGGCCAGACATTCAACATTTTAGCCTGGGTGGCCATAGGATCTCTGTAGTAACAACTCAAAAGTGCCATTGTAACGCAAAAGTCACCATAGACAGTACAGAAGCAAATGAAGATGGCTGTGTTCCGGTGAAGTTTCATTTACAAATCTGGGTGGTGTGCTAAGTTTGACTTTGGGGCCATAGTTTGCCAATCTCGGGTCTAAGAAAACAAGATTTTATTCTATATCACCATGCCACCCTACCTGTCCCTGTGTCCAGGCTGATTTTGTGAAATGACCCACAACCATTCAGCAATCAGTGGACGTAGGAATTCCTGTTGCCTATGTATATAACATACACCACACACACACACACACACACACACACACACACACACACAGCTGGATGGCTAGGAGCCAAACCTGAAAAGCAAATGACTTCTGTTTTGCTTTTACATCAATCTATTTCTGACTTTCAGGATAAATGGAAGCCTACATTTTTGTTCACCGTGTTTTGTAATGAGACTCAATTTTTCCATCTCTGGGGCTATATTTGCCAACAGCTCTACCAATACAGTTAATAAGGGAAGTGCTATTGTTTCCTCCTCAAAGCGCTGTCCCCAGGCCAGCAGCTTCAGCATCATCTGGATCATCTGGGAACTTGTTAGAGACGCCAACTCTGGGGCCCCACTCCAGATCTACTGAATCAGGATCTGCATTTGACCAGACCCCAGGTGACTCCTAGGAACATCCCATTTGAGACGCACCACCATTTGTGATGTCTTAGTCAAGGTCTTGCTGATAAAGAGAGCTCAGCCACCATGGGTGGGTGGAACAAAAGGAGTGGTGCATTGAAGGGACCACCTGGGAAAGTGGGGCCAAAGAGCAGAACTCACAGGGATGGAGAGGAATTTTGGACCAGCAACAGCTGCCACTCTTACAATCCCTGGGGCTGAGGGAACATGAAGGAGAAATAGTGCTATTTGAGTCCATTCTGCACTAGAACCATTGAGGAGAAGCTGCCCAGGGGAGCTGACTTCAAAGAGGAAGCAGCAACTCTGGAGACATCACCAAAGTAGGGAGAGATACTTCAGCCTTTCCTCCTGTTCTTGGCCAAACCCAAACCAGAAGACGGAGTGCAAGGGAGCCCGGAAGGCACGGTCCCCAAGGTCAGGCTCCCAGGGCACAGAGCTGACAATGAGAGAAGGCAGCAGAGAATAACCAGTGCAGCTAGAGAGCTCTTCCAGTGGGGTTCCCTTGCCCCATGGGGCTCTAAGCTGGTTTCTCTCCAGCTGGTGGCTACCATCTGCCATTGCCTGCCTCATCGGTAGTTCTGTGTCCTTAGTTAATGCTATAATGTTGGCTTTTCCTTTCATTTGGAACTCAAAATTGTACAACTATTATTGCCGAAACCAAAATATTACTTAAAAAACTTTATCTCCATATCACCTCGAGAAAACTATACCTCAAAACTGTTTGTTTTTCACTGTCATCCCCACATCCCAATAAAATTAAATCAAGCCTGATTTATGCCAGATTATGGGAAGTACTTCCTGCTTTTGCCAACAAGACGTTTGGCTCAGAGAATTTGCTCTCCTACCTGCAGCAAATTCCCGGAGATAGCTTTCAAACAAGACTTCATTTCGTTTCTTGATATACACAGTGGATCTCATTATTTCTTAGCAAAAGATAAGAATTAATAGTGTTGAAAAGAGTAAAAGAAGGAGGCAATAAATAGACTTAGAAGGAAGAGTCTCTTAGTCACCCTGTCCTTGGGCAAATAACTTATTTGAGATTGAATACGTAAAATGGAGATACCATGTATATTATGGATAATGATACTACCTATCTTGCATGTTTGAAAAGAATAGCAATGCCTCATACAGTTGAAAAGAGATGATGCAGAAAAAGCACTTAGCTGCCCTATTAGCTGTAATTATTATTACTCCTCATATTGAGCAACATCTCAAATGCTGCTAAAAGAGTTTCCCATCACCCAAACCCAACCTCCACTTGGGTCATTGAGAAAGGGCCAAATACGTAATCTTTACTCAGGGACAGTGTATCCACCACTATTACTATCATGCCAATCTGAGTCATATGGACAACTTTGAAAGAAACCAGAGGACCCGCTTCCTGTCTCTCCTGGAAGTGATAACAAGAGCCCTGGAGAGGGATCTCCTTTGTCCCAGCCTTCCGGCCTCAGTGGATCCACTGCGTCTTCGGGGGCAAGGTATCTATCGGGTGGAAGCACAATGCCCAGTCCCCACCTAGGCCACTCGGGCCATCGCAAAGAGAAAGAGTAAGCACTACATTACTGCCTGTTTTCCTTGGGGCCCCATTCGTTTTCTACTAGGAAAGTCTTTTCTGTATAGGAATTGAGAAATGTTGCCAGAAAAGAAAATGGCTGTCGGGGAGGATGCCTTCACACGCTCCCTGTATTTTCTATTTTCAAATGACGCTTACCATCCATTAGACCAACTCCTTACACCACCCTCCACATCTCCCATTATATATTATTGTAGCCACCTATAATCCTCGCCTAAAGACATGACAACAAACCAGGACAGATAATTTTATTTGGCATTTTGTTTTGGCCCCTTTGGATGACATGAAAGGCAGACAAAGCAGCACTCAGGGTGCATGCATTACAAAACAAAGCAAAGAAAAAAGAAGGATGGAAGAGGAAGGAAGGAGGAAAAGAAGGAGGGAGAAAGGAAGAATACTATGAAATAGTTACTATTTGATATTTTAAACAGTTCTGAATTAATCATTAGGGAGAAATGCAAAATATCTATATATGTAATCTATTGTCATATCAGCTAACAGTGTATACAGAGTGCTCTTGGTTTCAGGAGTAGATTCCCGTGATTCATCGCTTACATACAACATGCAGTGCTCATCCCAACAAGTGCCCTCCTCAGTGCCCATCACCCATTCCCCCCCCCACCATTAACCCCAGTTTGTTCTCTGTATTTAAGAGTTTGTTATGGTTTGCCTCTCTCTCTGTTGAAAATTTTTCCCCCTTCCCTTCCCCCATGGTCTTCTATTAAATTTCTCAAGTTCCACATATGAGTGAAAACATATGATATCTGTCTTTCTCTGACTGATTTATTTCACTTAACATAATACTCTCCAGTTCCAACCATGTTGTTGCAAATGGCAGGATTTCCTTCTTTCTCATTGCCAAGCAGTATTCCATTGTGTATATAAACCACATCTTCTTTATCCATTCATCAGTTGATGGACATTTAGGCTCTTTCTATAATTTGGCTATTGTTGAGAGTGCTGCTATAAACATTGGGGTACAGGTGCCCCTATGCATCAGCACTCCTGTATCCCTTGGGTAAATCCCTAGCAGTGCTATTGCTGGGTCGTAGGATAGTTCTATTTTTAATTTTTTGAGGAACCTCCACATTGTTTTCCAGAGCAGCTGCACCAGTTTACATTCCCACCACTAGTGCAAGAGGGTTCCCGTTTCTCCACATCCTCGCCAACATCTGTCGTTTCCGGAGTTGTTAATTTTAGCCACTCTGATTGGTGTGAGGTGGTATCTCAATCTGGCGTTATTTTTATTTTAAACTGCACTAAAGAGATGCTTCTATTCTCACCATACCTGCACCCCACATTATGACAAGGAACGCAACCTGGGTTGCCCTGGGAAGTCTGGGCAGATGTGATGTGACAACCCCACTGCATCTAGGTCCAGAGGGGCAAGGTGACTCCCTAGAAATCACCCAAGAAGCCTACCAAGTGCTCAGGGCATCTGGCCACCAAATCTGCGTTTATTCAACCCAAACAACAAACTCCCATTCCCAGGGTGACCAGAGGGTATCTCTCTTTCAAAAGTTCCACATGACAATCGGCCACAACATCACCTAAACCAAGAGGAATCCGACTGCCTGCTTTGTTTCAATCAAAGCTCCCTTTCGGAGCGTGGCTACCTGGAGAGCACAAACTTCCTATGTGAAGTAAAGGAGCCCAGGACAAAAGTGTCCTATCATGCGTGGGCATGAATTACAAAATCTGGGTTACCCAGCACAGCTCCAAGGTGTTACCATGGTCACCGAGTTTATTTGGTAACTTTTGTAAATACACATTCAAATCATGGAACATGTGTTCTTTCTTAGATAAGTGTGCTACAGGCACAGGAAAAAAATTGCTCAGTAGGAGGGTGTACTTGAGTACTGTTTGAAGAAGATTTTTTCACCATTACTCAGAAAGAAGAAAGTACACAAAATAGGAACCACGCTGATAGGTAATCTCAACAATTTTTGTGCCCCATTTGACATTTTTAGGTGTACCTTGACCAAAAAGCGAATGTGAATCATGGAAAGGCCAGCAGGCCATAATTTCCATATTATTTGTTTTAATTTTTTAAATGCTTATTTATTTTGGAGAGACAGCATGAATCGGGGAGGGACAGAGAGAGAGAGAGAGAGAAAGAGAGAGACAGAATATGAAGCAGGCTCTAGGCTCTGAGCTGTCAGCCCAGAGCCCGATGCGGGGCTCAAACCCATGAACTGTGAAATCATGACCTGAGCTGCAGTCAGATGCTTAACCGACTGAGCCCCCCGGGCACCATATTATTTTTTAAATTTTTGTTTTGTGAAAAGATATACATTAATTTTACCATTTTAACCATTTTGAAGCATTAAGTACATGGGTATCGTACAACCATCACCACATCCCATCTCCGCAGATTTTTCAGCTTCCCAAACTGCAACTGTGTACCCTTGAAATGATAGCTCCCCATTCCCCTCACTCACCCTCAAGCCCCTGATAACCACCATTCTACTTTCTATGAATTTGACTCTTGTAGGTGTCTCCTAGGAATGGAATCATACAATAATTATCCTTCTGTGCCTGGTTTCTTTGACTTAGCGGAAGGTCTTTAAGGTTGAACCACATCGTAGCATATATCAGAATTCACTTTTTAAGGAAGAGTGATGTTCTATTGCGTGCATGTGCCGCATTTTGTGTATCCATCTACCGGTAGACATTTTGGTTGTTTACACATTTGGCAATTGTGAAGAAATCCGCTGTGAACATAGGTATACAAATATCTGTGCCAGTCCCTACTTGCAATTCTTAGGGTTATATGCCCTCCATTTGATTTTAATTATTTTTACCAAAAATGTCTTCGTCTATCAGAGAAGGCCATTGCTTCAATCTAGCGTGTGTCTTTGAAAGAGCCGTCATTAGCTTGGTGAGAGAGGAGGTAGGAAGCTCTTCCTCACCATCAGCTAACTCTACCCACCCTGGCAAGCAGCAGAGTGACAGAAGTTGCAGCCACAACACCCCCATGTTCTTCCTTTAGTGCTTTTAAATGTTAGACACTTTTAACCCCCTGGGGACCTCTTTGGAAAAGGATGAAGTTGTCTTCACCATGAAAGTGTACGGTGTGACCTACCAAACAGTCATTTGGTAGCAGGAGAAAAGAAGGCCGGGCTGGGTAGACCAGGAAGTCTCAGGTGGGCGCCCTGGGTGGTTGGTGTTGAAAGGGAAAGTGCTAGAAAGAGCCGAGTGGAGTTTCTTTGATAAAGTCATCCAGGACAGAGAGGGGAGAAAAAAGAAAGGAGCAAGAGTGACATACAGACCCTCTGCAGCATCCAGAGGCACAGGAATCCAAGAAGGGCAGATTGAGAATACGCAAAAGTATGAAACGTACATGCAGCCTTTCAAGCATTGTCAAGGGCAGAGACCGAAGATAGGAAGTCAAATCCCTGGTGAGACCCCGGTGATGGAGAAGGTAACTCTCACTGGAACTCAGCCGAAGGCTCACAGAAGGTGCAACTGGGGTCTGAACAGAAAAGACTCTACTTGCTCCAGAGATCAAAGAAGGTCTGAAGGCTGGGCCCAGGCCCAGGCCGAAGAGCAGAAGTCGAGGGGCAGTCTCCAGAAGGTCTGACCCCAAGAAACCCAACACAGAGCATGAAAGAGGAATGAGTATACCTAGGGATTATATAATGCTTCCAACACATTATCAGGGCGTATGAGTTAAATAAGAGCTGGCGAGGATCTTTCTTGAATGGGTCCCCTCAGAAGGCCTCACAGCCCACTCTGCTTGAATCACCCACACAAGCCAACTATTCATGCCAGACTTGATCGGACCACAGTGTGAGGGAAGAAAATGGCTGGACCCAAGGAACGTGGGGATAAAAAGATACTTCCTCACATTCCCTCACAACCCTTTCAGTTGGTATCACCAAAGTGTGACCTCCAGTTTTTTACCAGGCCAGAAATGGCAGATACACTTCCTTTGATCCATCCCACCCTTTTGATCCATTTGAAAATTCCTTACCTGGCCCTGATGTCACCTGTTCAGTCAACCAGTGGTTGTGTTCTTACTCCCATGCCAGCCACCGTGCCCACTGTTGCTGCTGTAACACGTTACAAACTTAGTGACCTAAAACAACACAACTTTATCGTGTTAGCACATCAGAGATCAGAAGTCCAAAAATGGGCCTGAGGGACTATAATGCAGGTATCAGTAAGGCTACAACCTTTCTGGACACTCTGGCAGAGAATCCATTCCTTGCCTTCTTCAGTTTCTGGAGCCCATGGGCTTCTCTGGCTCAGGGGCTTATGCCCTGCTTCCTCCAATGGCATCACACTGACCTGTGCTGCCTTCTGTTGTCACATCTCCCTCTCTCTGACTCTGACACTCCTGCCTTTTTCTTACAAGAACCTGCGATTACATTGACCACACCTGGACAATCGAAGATCATCTCTAATCTCAGATCCTTAACTCAATCAGATCTGTAAAGTCCCTTAGCCATGTAAAACCACACATTCACAAGTTCCAGACATTAGGATGTTGATCTCTTTTGGAGGGCAGGGGACATTATTCTGCCTGCCACAGAGTTGATTCCTAAAAAACTACAAGTCCTTGGGTGAGCAGTTCATATCATCCTTATCCTTGTGAAAAGACTATCCTCCTTTTTCCTTTATCTTCTTTTATGGGGAAAAAGGACTCACACATATGTCCTCCTATTTGAAAACTTGCCCCAAATTATCTAAATTACATGATAAAATCCTTGTGGATACCGTCCGCAAACATCAGACATCTGCAAAGCCAATGTTCCTTTTACCACATACGGTTCCTCCAACCTGTCCTTCCAGCTCTGATTCTCCACATGCTGGTTTTGTCAAATTCCGGTCTCACCATCCTTCTCCCTTAAGGTGTTAAAACTAGTGAATCCCCTGAGCAGACTTAGCTTTTCATGAACTGATAAAACAGATGTTAGTCGATTTCATTTCATAAATTGGGCACAAGGATAGAATTTAGAATTACTTCCTGAAGTTGTTTATTTGCACCTATAAAATCATAAACTGAAAGTCTTAAGTTTCTAATATATTAATTATTATGTTTCTATAATTATGCTGGGGGTGGGGAAACAGGGAGAGAAAAATTATAACCCCGCTGCTACTGGAACCAAGAATAAACTTTGCCCACAGTCACAGAGTTATTAATGGTATAACCCAGACAAAAACCTCAGCCTGTGGAGTCCAGACCCAGTGCTTTTCATGCTAGCCTCACTACCTTTTCTATGTTATTCTTCCCTTTGAGATAGAAAATTTGGTAGGAATTCACTTTCAGATAAATACCGAGTGTAAATACTTGTCCTGCTTTTCTTCTTCATTGAAAACTTCCCACCGATAGAAATAATTGGTGTTCCATAAAGAGTCCTTCCTGTTGGTTGCTGTCTGACTCTGTGAAATATAAACAAGTCTCAACAAGAAGACAGAGTATATGTAATCAATATACCTTGGCTCCTGTTCAGAACGGCCATGCGTCTGGCACTTGATATCTTTACAGAAAATGGATATTGGAAAGTAAGGTCGCACTTCATTTAAAAGCAGAACAACAGATGTAGGGGTGATGGTGTCAGTGAGATCAGTTACGTGTCTGATGAAAGTCTGTGAATCTCAAATAATGACAATATGGCGATCCTTTTGTTTCTCTCTAGAATTCGCCGGAGCAGCTCTGCCAGACCCCCCCTCCCCCTCCCAGTCTTGCCCTCAGTGCCAGATGGCCAAAGCCACTACCTTGTGGAGGCGATCAAGGCCAGCCCCCACCTACAACCTTGCCATTCCTCCTCACCACCTCAGAATCACTCTTCCCTTCACTCAGCTTCTCTTCCTTCCCCCTCAGCTATCATCCCCTCATCTTTGTTCAACGGGCTGCTTCCTCTGGACGTACTGACACCTTAAAATCCAAAGTCTGCAGCATAGTAGGAAACTCGTGAGATGTCTCCCGCCTCAACACTACTAGACTCATTGTGCTCTCCGATCCAGCGTTACAACTCACTGACATCTCGCCATTCCTTTGCACCCTCTGTTTTCTCTGCCTGCAAGGTATTCCTCCGTTCGTTGCCTACAGAACTCCTAGTCATCCTCCAAAGTCCAGCTCGGCCTCAAACCCTGTGATGCTGTTCCCAGCCACTGGCCCTCTCCGGGAAAGATGAATACTTCTTGCCCTGTGTGGCAAGAGCCTCAAACTCTCCTTCCCCAGAGCTCTTACCCCACAACGTTAGCATCATCTGTCCACATCTCTGTCTCCCTCAAAAAGTTCACAGACTGAGAGCTCTCGACGGGCAGAGACTGCTCCTTTGATCGCAAAGTCTCCAGCACTTATCACAATCCTTGATACGTAACACATATCCGATGAATGTTTGTTGAGTGATTGAAAGAATGCTCAAGTCTTTGCACTAAAAAACGGAAATACAGCTATCGCGCTGCTGCCTTCTGGAACCGCTCTCTACGCCTGCATCTCTGCTTTCCTTCTCCCTAAACTTCTCCTTACTCGGTCCCCACCCCTCTGCAAGTGGATTTCTGGTGCCAAGTGGATTGCTTTCCTGATGTTACATTATTTCCCAATCACCCTAGTCAATATGCACAGTCAATACGGGCTGCTGCACATTTCCACCCCCTGCCCCTCTGTGGCATCTGATGCCTTGACGTTCCTGCCTTTTGTGTCACGGCCTTCTCCGAGTTTATTTTTAAGTCTCGAGTTCACCGCCCGCCCCCACCACCACCCTTTCCAGCTTCCCATACAGCCTCTTTGTCTGAGCAGCATTCTCCTTTCCAAGTCTCCCGCTGCCTACTTCATAAAGCTCCCAGCCCCAGTCACTCTCCGGAACCCCAGTGTAGACAGCCTGGGAACATATGTGAATTGAAACAAGCCTCCCCCTCAACAGATTCTGGAAGCTAGATGGTCATTAAATGAGGTAATGGCTTATGTATGCACTTAGCAGAGGGCCTTAGACACTTAGTGAGCCTTGTCCTCCTCCCCCTGGACGAGCTGGGCTCCAAACTGGCCACCCTGTTCCCTCCTCTCTTCCCTTTAATTCACTCTGAGCACCACTGCTGTCAGGATATGTTTAATGCAGTGTCAAAAGCCTCCAATGTGCTGCCTCCAGCACTTACAGAAAAGAAGGTTTAAATAAATAAATAAAAATAGGAGCGCCTGGGGGGCTCAGTCGGTGGAGCGTCTGACTTTGGCTCAGGTCATGATCTCACGGTCTGTGGGTTCGAGCCCCGTGTCAGGCTCTGTGCCAACAGCTCAGAGCCTGGAGCCTGCTTCGGATTCTGTGTGTGTCTCTCTCTCTGCCCCTTTCCCCCCTTATACTCTGTCTCTCTCTCTCTCTCAAAAATAAAAAACATGAAAAAAGAAGAAATAATAAAAAAGAAGAAAAATACAAAAGGTTTCTCGAATGTCCATGAAGGCAAAATGAGAAAGATGAAGGCAGCGTTGTGAGCTTCCCACCACATTACATTTCTTCAACTAAGGAAATTATATATTCCCGCCTTCTAAAAAATGTCCTTTCTATAATGAAACAGTGGCCATTTTCCCTTATTTCAGTATCCTTATTGGGAAATGCACTTTCATGTTTTGGAAATCAGATCAGCTAGCCTGTTCGGGACATCTACCTGTGGTCTCTGCCTTCTTACCAGGTCAAATGAAGAGTTTACTATCACAGCATTTTAAAAGTAAAAATACAGAGATGAAAAGATGTAAACACCATGTGAGATGTCTGCAGCCCTCAGTTTCTTCCCGAGAAAGTAGGCTTCATCATAAAACCGAAAACTCAAGGGTTGGAATTTTTTTTTTCGCCGTGAGTTGCCTCCTGTTTTATATTTGGAAACAATGCACTCAGTAAGAAATGAGATTTCCTTGACTCTCGTGTCCATAAAGAGGGCGCAAATGTCCAAATACCAAGAGCTTTTTTTATTTATTCACACCTTCCAGTTTCTTAACGATTATTTGTCTTTAGTTTTGTAGACACACACATACTAACAGTGACTGTCATCACACACACACACACACACACACACACACACACACACACACACACGTTAAAGCAGGCAACAGGCAATTAATCATTTTCTCCCCGAAGACCATATTTTACAGTCAGAAGTCAATTGTCAGCACACATGCTCCTAAATAAACCGACACACGTACCAGCTAATAGATTAATTCACATGGAGAAGGCGTCGTGGGAAGAAAACGTGTGTTCCCAGATTTCTCAGGCAGGTGCTCTGCCTGTTAACATAAAGATCCGTCTTCCTCGCTCCAACCCTTTGGGCACACTGCCCAAAATTACTTACAATTTCTCACACAGTTGATGCTAAGATAGTTCTGCAAAATGAGAGCCTGGTTTACCCAGTGTAACCTAAGAACGGCTCAGCCCGGGAGGGGCCGGTACCAGCTTTGAGTTTGGGGAAGATTTTTTGGCTTCGTTTTGTTTTCTGCCATCTGACTTTTCTAATACAAGATAACCATACAGCAGTACTTGATGCTTTCACGTTTTCTTGCTGCGGTCTGCTGCGCCTCCGATGCCTCCCGTGAGTGGGAAACGTGGGTCCCAAGGAAACAGACCTACTGGCATTAATTTGTCCAGAAGAGAGAAGGCTGGTTACATGTATGTTGTGCATTCGCGTGTGGACACCTATGCTCTCACAGATACCTCCCTTAGCGTTCACACCTCCACTGTGCTACATCCCCTCCCGCTTCCTCACCGTGTTATCTGCTGCCCTTCTGAATGGGAAGTTCGGCTCCCCTATAAATCACTTTATTGAAAGAAGGGACCATGGTAGAGGTGGCTGTGAGCTCCAGAAAGGGGAATTGCGTTTTCACTTCACCATATCGCATTTTCCAGAGCAGTGATATGAAGGCTAGCAGAGGGGTGCGGGGATTTGCATGACAAAATTTTAGACTTAGAAAATTCTGTGAAAGAGTCGATCCACAGTCCTGTGTATTTAGTTTTAGTTTTCATAAGCAAGGATCATGTAGACTCCTTCCCGAACAGGATTCGCACAAATGTCAAACGCAGCTGCTGCCAACCTGCTCTGTCTTTCCCCTTCTGGGTCCTCGGTGAAGAGAGGATAAGAGCGGGTTAGCCTGGTCTAGGGAAATGGGCTGGAGGAACAGGCTGCTCCCCTGGGAATTATTTCCCCCAGCTCAGCCTAGAGGTCCAGTAAGGCCGCAGCATCCCCAGAGGGTGGTGACTTTTGGTGTTACCTATCCCTCTATTGTAATCCTTCAGTAATCCCACCTGTTTTCAAAGACACCCTCCTCATTGTTCTTAGCTCCTACCAAAAAAAAAAAAATAAATAAGTATTAGGCTCCAGCTAACCCAGCAGCAATCTTGTTCCGGCACCTTAAGAAGTGAAGGATTTCCCTTCCCTTCCGTAACTGGAGCAGAGCCGTCCCTCCCTGCAGGGGATAGGGTCCCCATTCTGTAGCACATTTCCTCCAGAGTCAGCTTTGCTGAACAAAGACCCAACTGTCTGTGCAGTATGGGAAACTATCTGTTGCTGCCGTTTGGAGCACACCCTCCTACAAACCCAGGCATGCACAAAAGTTCTGCATTTCACCGCAGGAAGCGAGACTGGTGGCTTCAGGCATCATTAATCATTTTGAAGTGATTATTCTTAAAAAGGAAAACAAAACAAAGCAAAAAAAAAAAGGGGGGGGATGCCCTTTGATTAAGGCTTGCCCGATAAAAATTAGCACTTCTCAAAATAGCATTTCCCTGGTTCCTTGTGGACCCTTGAGTGTTTGCTGGATTGACCAGGGCTGGGGCAAAACGGGGGATCTGTTTCCTCCTTCCCTGAAACTCCAACAAATACCTGGGACTTGACCTGGTCTGAGGGAATCTCTTAGACTTTCAGATTGGGGAAGAGAGGGGTGGGGAGGCGGGAGTCTCCTCTTCCTTTGCCTTCCCACCCAGGAACGCACACGTTTAGGAAGAAGATAAAACCAGGACAATTGGCTTCCTGCAGTGGACAGCTCTCCTCCCTTCCCCCAGGGGAAGACAGGGGCCCAGGGAAGCTGCGCTCCCTAGAAGGGCTGCCCCCACCCCCACGGGTATGTTACCGGAAAGGAGCAGAGTACCAGCCAGTTGTTCAAATCCGTTCACACTCACAGGGAACGTCCCCTAGTCTAGGCCTTTGAAGTAAAATTGTTTCTCTAGCATAGGAGAAGTGATAACTAGAAAATGAGATCTTCAACACTATCTTTCCTGGGAGATTACATGTCCTGCTGTTCTGGGTTGAGAGGAAATTCACTTAGATAAAATTGGATGAAATTTCTTTTCTCGCCCACGGAAGTCTCCCGGGTATACCAGAAGCATCTTCCATCCGTTGCCCCTTCCTGAACTCTTGGCTATTTCCCAATCTTCATTTCTTCCCTAATCAGGATATCTGATTAGGGGTCAAGATCAAAACTCATAAAGGCAGAAAAGAGTCTGCCCCTTTCATCCTGGTCCCGGTTGACTCCTCATCCCCTAGACTTGCATTCACTTGACTCAGGTGTGAATTTAGCTAAACTTGACTTCATTTCCTTTTCCATCAGTCAGCTATTGAGATCTCACAGCTAAGTGCTATCATTCATTGTAATTTAAAGTTTAAAAATGGAAGAGAGGAGGAGACTCAACAAATTTCATCTTAGTACTCTTAGCTACATATTTTGAAGTGTGATACATGTGATTACATCAAGGTGTTTTTTGCTTTGGGGGTTTAGTTTTATTTTTTGTTTTGTTTTGTTTTAGCTTGGTTTCTTCAATTCAGTGCAATATGCCCCAGAGGAGCCTTTGAAGATCTGCCCTCAGTCACCCTGTACATAACTGCCAGAAAGGCTGAGCAGGTTGTAGAAGGCATCTACATGGAAGGGGTGGCCTAGGCCCATGCAGGAGGGTGTCTGTATGGAGGTGGGAGGGTTAGCCAGGCCCAGGGAGTGAGAGTCCCAGCAGGGTGAGGGGGGTGTTCATGTGGCCGAGTGGATTCATAGTGAAGAATGGGGTTCAGAGCCTGAGCATCCGAAGGAGAAAGACTTCAGAGCAATGGAGATGGGACATGGGTTACATAGAGGAGGACTGATCAGGTAAGTAAACATTTTAAGTACAGCAGAAAGGCAGAAAACCAGAATGGGCCCTGTGTAATAGTGGATTGGAATGGGATATATTAATGTGAATGAATGGTTTTCAAATAAATATAGCTCAGGGTGCCTGGGAGGCTCAGTCGGTTAAGTGTCTGACTTGGGCTCAGGTCATGATCTCATGGTTCATGGGTTCAAGCCCTGCATTGGGCTCCATGCTGACAGCTCAGAGCCTGGAACCTGCTTTGGATTCTGTGGTGTGTCTCTCTCTATCCCTCCCTCATTCATTCGTTCATTCTTTCTCTTTCTCTCTCTGTCTCAAAAATAAACATTAAACAGAAAGAAATATAGCTGTGTCTACTCGGTGGGCCTGGGACTGATGACGCCACAAGGACAATGGGCACACCTAGTGTACTTAGGTACCCACCTCTAACTACCATCCTGCACAAAAAGAAACCAGGGTTCTTCCTCAGAGAAACATCTGCTTCAGAGCTGGAACAGGGAAAGTACAAGATATTCCACCTATCTTGTCATGCCAGAAAGCCAGACTCGAAGATGAAGGTAAAAATGTCAAAAGAACACAGAGGCCAGCTTCAGTGGACTCACATTGGCTGAATCAGGGACAATTGAAGCATTGAGAGATGGTAATAGTAACAGATTATAGCCCATTGAATACAACAGGAAATTAGAAGTCCATACTGAAATAAACAAACCAATTGAAAGCTTGATGAAGAAGAGAATTCTTACATGGTTTCAAAGTACCTCCCCACAAAATGTTTATAAGTTACAAAGGACAAAGGATGACTTTATAGTGGGGAAGCTTGGTAGACACCATCTTAAGTGATCAGAATGGACATCACAGGATGGAACAACTTGAAATTTGGTGCTACTAGACAAGGTGCAATGGAAAAAACACAAAATCATTTCTATGTTGTCATTCCCCAAAGGCACAACCTAAATCTAATCATGATCATATCCAAATTGGAGGACAAAATGGCTGGCTTATAATCTTCAAAAGTGGCAAGGTCATGAAAGATGAGGAAAGAAAGATAACATGGTTGAGTCTAAGGCAAACTGAAGAGATGTAACCCAATGCACCGTGTAATTTCAAACTGGAAAACATGACAAGAGCAAATGACAGACTTGAATGGGGTCCGAGGATTAAATGGTCGCAATGTGTCGCATGTGTTCCTCATGGCGGTGGTTGGATTGTGTTATGGAGAAGAATGTCTTTATTCTTGTAAGAAAAACACGTTGAAGTAATCAGGGGTGACGGGCATTATGTGACAACTTTTTCTCATTTAGGTAGAGGGACAAATGATTTACATTACATTTCCAACCATTTTGTAAGTTTATCATTGTTTCAAAGCATTTTTTAAAAATTAGCTTTCAAAAAAAAAAGGGAAAAAAAGTTATCTCATGAACACCTGGAAGGACAGAGATTTAAGAAATTCACTTTTATCCAGTACTCGGAACATGCCCAGTCCAAGTGAGTACTCAGTAAATATTTGCTGAATTTAAATCTTCAGAAAACTCTGAGATACGGAAGGAACTCAATGAAAGCGCCTCTGCTAAGGTTTATTTCCTTTAAAAACACAGGGCTTATTGTGTGCCAAACATTATTGTAAATATTTGCAGATAGCTCTAGGAAATAGATTCTATGAAGGGAACTGAAGGTTCCCTATATAACCCTATGAAGGTTATATGTGCCTCCCAAAATCACGCAGGCAATGAATAGTGTAACCAAGAGTTGAGCCCAAGCAGTAAGGCTCCAGAGTTCATGCTCTCAGCCACTTTACTGTGATGCCTCTTTAAGATCCCACCTACAGGAAACTTAAGATCTCCCCTCATTCAAAACCTTTAGTTCTCAACTATCCAACTGTATTTTTGATGTATTATAGTCTCACAGGATTATGTCATATTCTTTATTTCATAATGCATAGAGCTAGCCCAAGAGAAGCTCATTCCTGAGCTGAGCATTCATGTTTGCAGGCAGGACTGGTCCACCAGTTTGGGTCTTCACATAAGTCTTGGTCTTTCAAGTAGACCTTTGGTTCTTACTTACATTAACCACAGCCTATGTGGCCCGAGTTTGTTAGGTTTTATCCACTACATGCTTCCCTTTCTCCTATGTGTGCATGAGGATTTTAACATAGAGTAGCTATATCTGGACATATCATGGTACAGCTGATCTCCCATATGGCAAGGAAACGCCATTAGCCACTAACCGCGACCCTCCATGATGACTCCTTGCTGTTCTATTTCCCTCGCTCACAGGAAAGAAATGAGACAGTGAATCAAATGTGTCTCCCAATGGAATGGATACTTCTACAGCCCCTATGAAAAAAGTTGAAGATACTCTACCCCATATAGCCTTCTGTGCCTCACTTTCTCCCTCCTGTGAAATGCGAGAATATGTTGTTTTATGTTCATTTATCTTCTTCTAGGGACAGGAACTCTTGTCAACACCAAGGTGCAACATCCATTAGATGGCTCTTTGTAGCAAATGGCTCATTAAAAAAATCCGATAAATAAATGCTTTTCTTTATAATTCAGTACAGCAAGTTCCCCAATAAAACTTTGATAGGCATGACACAGTGAGTTCTACTTCGTGAGAATGATTTGACTATTTTTGTAGCTTACGATGTTATCACAAAAATGTATCACAAGTTTCAGGTAGGTTTAGAGCAAGTTCCAGGCGCGCGAATAATTGTTTTTAGTATTTTTATCTTCAAATAATTTTTAGTTATAAGAAGGAGATCTTCCATTTGCTATGCCCCATTTCCAAAGAGGAGAAAGCACCTGAGATAAAACAGGGAAAAGGTTTTGTTTAATCTTAGGTGCTATGATTTTTCTATAATAGAACTGTGATCTTTCCCTGTACTTCTCTGTGCTGATTTCCAACCATCAACGGGCATTATTTCCTCAACAAATAAAATTCATATTTCTTTATTTACATAAGTGTAAATATGTCCCTGCATGTGGTATATGCACGTGTGTGTCCTCTGCTATCCCATCCCCACTGTAAATTTCTTTCGGTTGTGAAATCGTAGTTGCAACGTTATCAGGGCACCTCCTGCCTCCCTTCGACCTCATCTGCATACACCTGCCCTGCTTCCAAGTGCAACATCAGCCTTTCTTTGTCAAAGAGCGTTTTCACATTGCCCAAACCTGCTGTGCTGCTCTCTGCAGACGAGGCAAGCATCGCAGGAGGAATGTCCCCGGAGTAGTCCTCAACCCATGACTAGAAACAGTTGGTGCCTAAGTACCCCAACTCCCTTGCCCTTTGGGTAAAATGACTCTGAGGGAGTGTTTTTGACCCTTGCTGCCGCCGCTTCACCAGAGGAACTGAATACCAGTCCACCACAGGGGTGACTGGCTTGATAAACACCCTTAGCTGGTTGCCTTCTCATGTTCCTGTCTCACTTCCCCAGGCCCCTGTTGGTGTTCCCTACATTAACTACTTGCACTTTAATCCTTGCCTTAGCGTCTCCTCCTGAGGATATCCAAACTAAGGCAATCTCTCTCCAAAGAATTTGGAAGTTGGCCCAAAACCACAGGAAATATCTGTCTTGCTGTCCCTGTTGTTGATAACTCCCCCACAGAAGAACTTCAAAGCACAAGATATACCCAGGCCTTAATGTTTCCCTACCTCCCTTATATCCCTCCTTTTTCCCCATCTCCTGATCAGCATGCTGGTGATAGGTCCCTTCTTCCCTACTTCTCAACACTCCTCACCCCAAAGTTGCATTTTCCTGGCAATCTGTTGTCAGAGATATCCACTGTTGGTGGCATCGGCCACAGTGGCTCTTGGAACAGGGTCCTCCTTCTTCTGTGCGCAACAGACATAAACCTACCATATGTTTCTTTCCACGAGGGTCACTCTGCCATCTGGATGACAGAAGCTTATGCCCCAGGGAAGACCTAGCCATAAGCCAATTTACATTAAGACCGAGATTCTAGACATACAGTCTAAGTTTGGACACAGAGCTGACTCCAGCTGACAATGCCACCAGACTCTGATTGATTTCGTCCACAATACACGGAGGTTCCCATGTCTCATAGACAGAGGGAAAGACCTTATTTAGGCTGCGTGACTAATCCAATTGTTTATTCCCTTGCTGTACTCATCTTTGTTTGATCTGAGGGCACCAGGTCCAGGATAACAGTTTCAGGTGCCCCTCCCCCCCGCCCCCGCTGCCATTCAAGCCCTATCCGGTTCCCTCAGGCTTGGACTGAAAGGGACCAGACCCTGTGCCTACCGGTCAGCATTTTCATCGCGGCTCTTCTTGGCCTTTCTGTGACTATTCAACTTTTTGTAAAAATTGAAGGGCCGACTATATATATAATATATATATGTAAATTAAAATTGTTTACCAACAGTTTTTCACAATCTCTCTTGCACCCCAAAATACAAGGGAAGAGAGAGTGCAGACTAGCTTTTGGTGACCTAACTTCTGTCTCTCATCCAAAGCAAAGTTTCCGCTTGCTCTGTTTTTTATGGCCCTGCCAGTATTTTCCACAATCCTCTTCCTTCACCACCCCAGTGCTTCATCCACTGTTACCCAAAATGTTCCCCTGGAGCCCGGAAGCAAGGAGGAGTAGACTGTCCCATCGGTTAGCTTCTAAGTAAGCGTCCTCTCTGCTTAGTGAAGATTGGAGCCCTGTTGGAGGAATGCTGGGATTGCCTATGCCTCAGGGCTGGTAAGACACAGACCCTGCTGGCACAGCTTTTTCACTGGTTACCAGCCTTCTGGAGGAAGAGCACTGCCCGTGCATCAAAGGCAGCTTCATTGTTATTTTTCTCACATACATGCGTGTGTGTGTATGTGTGTGTGCATGCACACACACACACACATAGCATTTCTTTCAATCAGCCTGAAAGGTTTTTACGTTTTCCAAACCTAATCTTAACAAGAACTCTTTAGGGGGTGTTCTGCAGGGTTACCTACATTCCCAGTATCTAGCACAGTACCTGACATATAACTAGTACTCAGTAAGTATCTATGCCTTTATCTATTTACCTCTTTGAATGAGACACCAGGCCAATTCAGAAATAAGCAGCAGAAAGATGTCATTCTTAAGAAATCAAAAGAGCGGCTCCTGGGTGACTCAGTTAAGTGTCTGACTCCAGCTCAGGTCACGATCTCACTGTTCACGCGTTTGAGCCTACGTCGGGCTCACCGCTCTCGGTGCGGAGCCAGCTTCGGATCCTCCGTCTCCCTCTCTCTCTTTCTGTCTGCCCCTTCCCCAGTCGTGCTCTTTTTCTCTCTCTCTCAAAAATTAACAGTTAAAAAAACTCAAAAGAGAATATTCCTTTATGCTTTTTAGTATACTATTAAATACGGTAGTATATTTTATTAGCGTAGTCCGCAATCACTAAGGGGACACAACAATAGGTCACGAAAAGAATCTAGGAAAGAGACCGTTCCATTGCCTGATGATATGTGGCAATTGAATCAGTGGGCACCAAAGTTATACCATCCCTAATTAGGTGGGCAGCACCCCTTTATGGCTCTGTTATTATAAGAATTGCTGATTTCTTTGTCTCCTCAACTACTTGGAAAACAGGACTATGTGGGGTTGATTTTGCATCCCCAGTGCCTGGCAAAATTCTCATGCATAGGAGGCATTCAGAAAAAGTTTGATGGATGACGGAATTGATACATCGTTGGAAATAGCCATTTATTGTATGTCAACATTTTTTAAAGGCCTGAGCACTTACTTGTATAAGGGAGTCTTTTCAGAGACAGGCTGAAAGATCTGATTGTAGGACTGAATTAAAACCCAGCTAGGAACCCCTGGGAAAAGTGCTTAACCAATGACTAAGGGGCTTAGGCGTGTGAAAGACCAAATTCCTCACCTTGGATTGGGACATGCTTTGAGGACAGAACTATTTATCTCCAGAGTTCCTTTTGGGATCATGCCACACCTGGCCTCTGAGGGACCCTTCTGGAAATCACACCCTTCTTCCCTATCAGGCTCTTACCACTCTCGTGCCATCTTCTTCTGGGAACACCTCCTTAATGAATTAGTAACACATGACAGACAAGCAAGTCAGGAGAAAAGGAGGGATTCTGTGTTGGGAGATCTACACACAGACTGTCTGATTTCCTAGAAATGGTGGCTCACCTCTCCCTCTCCATTCCTCAGTGAACACAGGTCCTGTTCAGTCAGTCTCTCCCAAATCTCTTCTCTGAGTCAGACCCACTCTCCGTTTCTAGTTGTTCTCCCCCAATCCCCACCCTTTGCTGCTTCCTAAACATGGATTTCTACCCCTGCACGTGATTTCTCTTCCTATCCGTAATGTTCTTTCCTACCACCATCAAAACTGTGGGGCTCATTGGATGGACCCAGCTTCTTGGGAAGGGCTGAGTCTTTGCCCCATTGAGTCTCTAGTGAAAGGTGGGTGAATAAACTGTAACTCATAGGTGGCTTACCTGCCTCCGTGAGCAGATAGCAGACAAAGAGGGCACCTGTTAAGGAAAGGCAGAGGAGCCCCTGTTGTGTCAGATGCATGATAAAGTATCCGAGCAGGGAAAAGGTACAAGTGGGAAAGAAAACTTACAAATGAAGAGGCTGATGTTAAAGAATGAGAAAGTGTGATAAGGCTATTTCAACTCTTATTTATTGACAGAGGCAAATCCACTCGGACAAACTCTAAGTTATAAAAAACAACTTTATTAGTGTGTTCCCATCCTCTTTCTCTACAAGGAACCTCTCTTGGTCAGTTTGTAAATGGTCCACACCATGTTGAAGGCAACACCATGGCCGCCATGTAGTCACCTGAACTGGGACAATAATTTCCCCTGAGCTGTAGGAGCCCTAATGTCCAGGAAGATGGTGGCTAAGAAGGCTATTTGATTAATTCAGCTTGGTAAGTCACTGCAAAGCCATCATGGGTGCAGACAGCTACGGGATCCGTTCTTTCCAGGGTCACATGATGCAGTCATTGCAGATCCTTCTGGATCCCGTCCGTCTGTTTTGGCTCCAAGGATAGAGAGCAAAGCTATACCGGAATCTATGTTTCTTTCTGAACAGTGTTCAATATTTATATCATTTAGCACTCCTTCCACGTTATATTTGTAGTGGTGACATTTATAGGAAAGTGTAGCCAGTTGACCTACTGGTCATGTCTCTTTATAGAAAGTGTGATTCCTCCACTTATGTGGTTGGAAAACGGGCCCCAGGCTTTGGACCTAGGCCATGCCAATTAAGTCAGAAGTGAGGACCCAAGTCAAGACAGGCCTCGGTTAGCACACTGTGTTAGCAAACAGGACTTGGAAATATGGGGGGACTTGGGGCTCTAGTTCGTCTCTGTTGGGCACTTAAACTGAGAAGTGATACAAAATTAAGCTGGGGCAACTGTGTTAGCTCACCAGAAGATGAAGGGGAGTGTGCTAGTGATAGAAGAAGGAAACAAGCATGCAGAGAGGGGCAGGAACATGGCCTCCCTAGAACCGACTGATCACCCAGCCATTATCAGTCTCTTCAGATATCTGGCTAAAACTCCTGCCCCCCGGTCCATGGCACACTCCACATCCTTCTGACAAATTCAGCCCAGTTGAGCAAGTTTGATTGCAGAAAAGAAACAAGAAAAAAGAAATCCTAAGATGGGAACAGGAGAGTACTGGGGCTTGGTTTTAGGTTTTTGAACACCAACCTCCGAGATAAGAGACCCTTCCGTTAACCAGTGATTTTTCTGACTTCTCAGCGTTCCACTTTTATCCTCTTTTTGTAGATCAGGGTAAAGGTCACCTGCATGTAAAATAGCTTTTGTAGCATCTTGTCATTTTAGGAAACATTCTTGGTTTAGGTAACAGAACTCCTGACTTCCCAGACAACTCAACAGAGTCGCATAGACTCTGAGACCAACATATCTAGCCACTGTTACTGCACCGTGTCATGAACTGATAAATCTATAGAGCCTAACACATTGCAGACGAGAGAGGAGGTGGAGGAATATGCTTATCTCCCTTTTGCATTTGCCTAAATTTCAGAACTAACTGGGTGGTGCCAAGAATAACGGAATACTCTCCCTGGGATGAAATGTACTTTCCAGCAACACTTATCCTTCCCACCAGTACTGGGTTACGACGTCAACACGGCTTAGTTATTCTCCTGCCAACACAAAGGTTCGCCTAATTATTCAAGTGCCAACGTGAGAGCGGAGTCCTCAGTTTCTCCACCAGAAGTGAGAGCATGACCACCCTCATCAACAAGGTGCCTCTTTCTGCCAAACATCCCTCCACAGGGGACTGCTACCCAGTGCCATTTGAGCTGTACCGCTTTCTCTCCCGGGATGTGATGTAGGATTTCGCACATAGATTTGAGTTATTTGCCAGCCTTTGGCGATGTCCAAGTTTCCCACAGATTAATGAAAAATCCAGCTGTTTCCAACTATTTGGAACTGAGCAATGTGTGATAAAATGAGGATAGAAGGGAATCTTTATCCAGTTTCTCCAGCAGCCAGAGAGATTTAGAACATTTTGGGAAGAAAAATTGCAAGCTCAATTGTTCCAAGATTAAAAAGAAGAAAGAACGCTTTGTGTTGAATTTCTGAGAATGCCTTTTATTTACCAAACAGAGAAAGCTAAAAAGCGATTCTTTGATTAATCAGGTGTGAGCTCATTCTGCCTTCCTAATCCAGGCTGTGAATAATTTTAGTGAAAGGGGAGTAGCTGTGGCTCATCGAAGGACACTTGGATACCTTGACGATAATCTGAGACTGGATCTCAGGGCAGGAACTAAATGAAACCATTGTGTAAAGTCCTTGCTCCTCAAACCATTCTTGCTGAAGGGTCACTCTGTTTGCTAATTTAAATTTTTTTCACAAAATATTTTCAACAAATAGTGCTCGATTGGATTCACGTCTACAAAAAAAGGAAATATCCACACTTCCCACCCCTGACAAAAACTAATTCAAAATGAATCATAAACCTAAATTCAAAATGTAAAACTTACAAAGCTTTTAGAAAATTGACTAGGATACAAAAAGCATGAGGCATAAAGAGAAAAACTGGTAAATTGGAACTCATCAAAATTAAGAATGTCTCTTCAACAGACACTGTTAAGAGAATGAAAAGAGAGACTAGGAGAAAATGTTTGCAAAGCACTTATGTAATAACTCATATCCAGAATATATAAAGAACTCTCACAACTCAATAATGGGGGGGGGGGGGAAGTGGGGGAGACTAGGTTTTTTTTCTTAATTGACCAAAGATTTGAACAGACTCTTCACTAAAGACGATATATAGATGGGCGCCTGAGTGGCTCAGTCTGTTAAACGTCTGACTCTTGATCTCAGCTCAGGTCATGATATCACAGTTGGTGAGTTTGAGACCTGCTTCGGGCTCTGAGCTGACCGTGTGGAGCCTGCTTGGGATTTTCTCTCCTCTCCCTCTCTATTTCTCTCTTTCTTTCAAAATAAATAAACATGAGCCTCCTGGACGGCTCAGTCAGTTAAGCGTCCAACTTCAGCTCAGGTCATGATCTCACGGTTCGTGGGTTCGAGCTCCGCATCAGGCTCTGTGCTGACAGCTCAGAGCCTGGAGCCTGCTTCGGATTCTGTGTCTCCCTCTCTCTCTGCCCCTCCCTGACTAGTGCTCTGTCTCTCTCTGTCTTTCAAAAATAAATAAATATTTAAAAAATGTTTAATATTGATAAACCTAAAAATATATATTTAAAAAATAAAATACACAGATGGCAATTAATCACATAAAAAGATGTTCGGCATCATTAGTCACACACAAATTTAAACCATGACGAGATCCTTTACAAAGGTTGAAATTTTAAACAGTGGGCAGTATCCCATGCTTATCAGGACACAGAGAACGGGAACTCAGATGCATTGCTAATTGGATGGCAGGGTGATGCAGCTGCCTGGAAAAAAAATAGTTTTTCAGTTTCTTAGAAATTTAAACATAGACTTGTCATATGACCCAGGAATCTCCTCTTTAAATATTTATTCAATGAAGCAAAATCCTATGTTTCCACACACACACATACACACACAAACTGTATACAAATGTCTATAGTGGCTTTATTCAAAATGGTCAAAAACTAAAAATGACTAGTATCTCAAGTGGAGAATTGGTGAATAAATTATGGGCACCCCTGGAATACTACTCAGCAATAAAAAACAAAAACAAAAACCAATACTATGCACAAAAACATGGATGATGCAAGTAAGATAGGCCAGACTCAAAGACCATATAATGTATACAAATACCAAATCATTACGTTATACACCTGAAAATAACGTTATATGTTCATTATATTTCAATTCAAACATTAAAACAAAATTTTAAATAAGAACAATTTTTGGTAAAGACTACACGATGGGTGATTTCATCTCTATGGTATTTCGGTTTTCTCCATCTTGACCTCTACAGCTCCCTTGTTTCTACGTATTTCCATGCCTGTGACACCTCTGTGGTTTACTCATGGAGATGTATTCCCTTCTTTTACTGGAGGAGGGAGGACTCATTTCCTAGGGACCCCCCCCAGGCCATATGAACAACTTCCTTCCGCTTGCTTCTCCACATCAGTATGTGCTGACTCTTCTTTGAGTGATGGAACCCTAACTTTCGAGATTATTATTGCCTCAACCGGGACTCAAAAAGTTCTTAAAGTGTAATTTGAGATTCATCACAGACCTTTTATCTCTCAGGAACAGAATATGTAACTGTCTGAAACATTTTTATTGTCTCTCATAACGAGAAGGTAAGCATGTAGGTAAGTTTGAGAGTTGGTTCGGTAGTTCCACAGTGGCCTCGGGGAAGGATACCAGTGGCAGGGTGCCAAGGGCCCACCATGTTCCTGTTCAGCCATGAACAGAGGGCTGGCAACCGTCCCTTCGTGGTTGCAAGATGGCTGCAGTGGCAAGGCCTCGCTGGTCGGTATCAACAGAAGGACAGAAAGAAGAGAGGAGACGCTGCTCCTCTTTTAATCAGGGAGAGCAGAGAGACCGTCTTTGAATCAGGGATGAACGATTTCCCAGAAGCTCTTGGCAATGCCTCCCCAGTTGCTTTGGTCTGAACAGACTCTCCGGCCCGTGACTAGCAACAAAGGATGCTGGGAAAGTGCCTTCCCAGCGTTACCCACCATTATCATGGAAGGTAGTGCTGCCAGAGAGAAGCCAGAGGGACACACTGTCACCTTGTGTTCCAGGCTGTCCCCACTCTCTCCTTCTGAGGCCAACAAAACTCTTTGCTCAGCTGTAATGGCAGAAGGGCTGTAGGGGAAGGGGTGATACCAGAATACTGAGGGGGAATGCATCAAAAGTATTCCAAGTACCTTTTCTGCTAGAGCACAAGTGCACACAGTAAGAGTCTCCAGACTTTCATTCCTTCATCTATGAATTGTACAATGACTATGCTAATGCCTACATGACATGACATAAGGTCATTTTGAGAATTAAACAAGATGATACATGGCAAGCGCTTGTTACAGTGCCTGGTCCATAGTGAGTAGTCACTAAATAGTGGCTATCTTTTTTGTTTTGTTTTTTTTAATTTAAAACAAGGAAGCATATTCAAAAGTATTAAATATTGAAGGCATAGATTTTGAAGTATGCTAGAGTTTGGAAAAAGAAGACCTTGCTGTCCATTGAAGTCTTCTGGGAAAGTAGCACTGTGGAAGCAGGGCATGGACTGGCCTAGAAAGATGGCTAGACTTTGAATCATGGGGAAGAGATGTGAAGTCATGCCATCTAGAACAAACAGCATGAAGGGGATGGAATGGCCTGGAAAAGAGGGCAGTGTTCATGCTGTGGGAAGGACAAAAGTACTGATACCCAGCAAGTACTCTCTTCATGCCAAGCACTGTGACAGGTACTTTGCCTCATTCAAGTTCCTCAGCAACCTTGTGAGGTAGTGTATTAGTTGGGGCTCTCCAGAGAAACAGAACCAGTAGGACGTTGTATTAATCCGCTCAGGCTGACATAACAAAAGGCCATTGACGGGGTGGTGCAAACAACAGAAATTTACTTCTCTGAATTCTGGAGGCTGGGAGACTGAGGTCAGGGTGCCAGTGGGGTTGGGTTCTGGTGAGCAGTCTCTTCCTGGACTGCCTCCTAACTGTCCTTACGTGGTAGAGAGAGGAGACAGAAAGAGAGGAGAGAAATCAATGTCTCTCTCCCTCTCTCTTTTCTCCTTTTAATAGGGCCAATAATCCCATCATGAGGGCTCCATACTCCCTACCCAGTCCAACCCTAATTACCTTCCAAAGGCCTCATCTCCAAATACCACCGCCCTGGCAATTAGGGCTTCAACATATGAATTTGGAGGACACACAAACATCCCATCCATAATAGGTGTGTGTGTGTGTGTGTAGATAGATAGATACATAGGTAGATAGTTATGAGGACGTTTATTTTAAGGAGGTGGCTCACAAAATTGTAGGCCTTGGTGAGTCGAAAGTGTGATGGAGGAGGCCCCTAGCCTAGAGCCTCAGGAAAAAGTTGCAATTCCAATCCAAAGGCAGTCTGCTGGAGAATTCCTCTTGCTCGGGGATGATCAGCCTTTTGTTCTATTTAGACCTTCAGCTGATTGAATGGGGCCCACCCACATGATAGAGAGAAATCCGTTTTACTCAAAGTCTACCAATTTGCATAGAAATCTCGCCCAAAAACGCTCTCACAGAAGCAACCAGACTAGCGTTTGGCCAAATATCTGGGTATCATGGTCCAGCCAAGGTGGAACACAAAATGAACCATCACAAGTAGATTTTAATCTCAGTTTGTAGATGAAGCGATTGAGGCTCAGCGAGATTAGGTAACATGCCTAAGGAGATAGGAAGAGCTGAGGTAGACTTGAAACCCAGGAATTAAAACCTGTCTGAAGCCACCATCCATATCTCCTCATGATGTTTTGTGCTGCATTTGTAGAGAAATTCATTCCAGTGGACATTCTGAACCAAGAGAAAGGCTAGGAATAGCATGTGCCTATGAATCTTCTCTACTCGTCACAGTGCCTTGCTGTAGAAAAGCTTAACATACATTTCAGAGGTCAATGTTGGGTGAGTGGTTGTATAGATGCAATAACAACTCATCACTGGGTAATTACGGCCGCAGAAAAGGAACTGATTCCTTGGATTTTTTTCACATCTGGATTGGCTCTAGAGCCAGGCTGTTTAACACAGTAATTATTGACTACCTATGCCTATTAAAATTAAAATGTTTAATATGAAGTCAAAGTTCAGTCTCCATCACACTAGCCATATTTGGAATGCTCAGTAGTCACATGTGGTGAGTGGCTACGTGTTAGATGACAGAGATACAGAAACAGTTCATCACCACAGAAAGTTCTATTGGACAGGACTGCTCCAGAGAGACTGTACTGGTCCCCCCACCATAGCACTTATGCATGTTTCTGTGAACATATTCCTTGTTTCTCGGAGATGAATTATGAGAACACTTGTAACTATAAGCGCGACCAATACCCCCACTGACCAAGACCTTGCTTACACAACGCAGAGCAGAGGGGCCCTGGCCCTCTGGTGCCTCTTTCTGCCTCATAGAGGCAGAGTAACTTCTTGTTCCACTGGATCTCTCTCCATAGACCAAAGGTGCCATTGACATTTGGCTCCCTTCAAACTATAAACATCTAACAAGCTCCAGATGCACAAGTAGTAGATTTAAAGTCCTGTCAATATGGACACTCGGGCCTGAAATGAAACACTTGGCATTCAATTTGACTAAAATGTTAACCTCATAATTTATTGGTTCAATAACATATGAAAGCTAACAGCCAATTTTTAAGTTGGGAGTCGCTGCACGTGTGTATGGATGGATGTGTAAATACAGTTTTTCAAGACCAAGTTACTTAGCAGAGTTAAAAACGGGTCTTCCAAATAGAGCTTTGGTGATGACGATCATTTTAATGGGCCCAAAATGTTATTCCTAAGGAACATGTTACCACTCAAAACTCTTCCCTGGGTTGAGTGATAAAATAAAAAAAAACTGCTGACCAACCACCGTGTCTGTGAGGAGCAAAGACACGGACAGCAGAAGAGATTGGACCTGTCAGAAAATAGGAGCCTTCCCAAAGTGACATCACCTCCCAGGGTTTCCCTCCAAAGGGCTGACTGCAGCATGCCAAGCTGCAAATGCCTGGCTTTAATGAAAAGGGAAAGTTGATTGCTTTTCTCAATCAGCAGCAATCATTAAAAAAAAAAAAAAACTTATTATCTGACATTAATTTCATCTCTTCCCCTACCATTTATTGTTCGTTTGCTTTTTATTTATATTTTCCTTAATTTTAGAAGTAGCACAAGCAGGGGACAGGGTCAGGGTTGGGGGCAGCAAGGAGGAACAGGGAGAGGGAGAGAGAAAAAAATCTCAAGCAGGCTCCACACTTAGCCAAGAGCCTGACGTGGGGCTTGATCCCATGATCCTAGGGTCACAACCTGAAATCAAGAATCAGACACTCAACCAACTAAGCCACCCAGGTTCCCCTTCCCCTCCTATTTAAAACAAAAACATGGGAAGGTAGAGCAGATTACTTTTTCCTATTTTTCCCACTAACTATAACAACAACAACAACAACAACAACAAGCCTGGACATTATATATAAAATAAACATGTCAGACTTTGAAAGGTGGGGAGAAAGCAAACCATTAGGAAGGTCAAGACCCAGGAAACAAAAGGGTGGTAAGTTTTCTGGGTTGTCTTTTTGCCTCCTATGTCTCAAACTGGTAGCTAAAGAAGCTAGCCACCCAGAAACACCAACTAATGCCAGACAAAAACAGCAACATCAAAGCCTGCCCCCTCTAGCCAAAAGACCAGGAAAGGAACAGCCTGGTAAGACAGAAAACTTTTAGAGAGTGATCCCACCAAACACCAGAGAAAAATCTATGGCCCTACCCCTACCCACACCAACAAAGGCTAAGGGAAGCCTAGACTTTCACCTTCTGGAGGGTGCGATGAGGTGCCAAGCAGGGAGCAAGGACTTTGGTTCCTGCTGAAGGATAACAAGCCCCTTCTCACTCCCAGAGATGCCACATGGAGAGCCTAGACTTGACACACAGCAGTAAAGAGATGTTCCTCTCTCCCCTGCTAGAGTGAGCATAGGAGACCTCGTTGAGAGCGAGGACGTTCATCACTACCCTTGTCACTTGCAATGAGAAGACAGTTTCTCCTCCCATGCTGTCAGTGGAGGCCATGTGGGGAGCAGTAACCAGGCGTCCCCACTACCCCTCCCAGGCAGGGAGGTATTCGTGAAGGCAGGATATCAGAGCTCTCGTGTCTGCCCAGCAATTATATGGAGAGCCCTTGAGCATCAAAAGAGGCATGGTGGAGAACCAGGACTTGTACCAGCTGATACTGAGATGCTTCCTCCCCTCCCCCTGTTGGAGTGATGACAGAGGAAATGAACGAAAACGGAAGGTTTAAATAAGATTCTGAATCTCATAACATAATACCCAAGAGGTCCAGGTTTCAATCAAAAAATCACTCATCGTACCAGGAGCTAGGGAGATTTCACACTGACTGAAAAAAAGACAATCAATGGATGCCAACGCTGAGATGACAGGGATATGTGAACTAACAAAGACTTTAAAGCAACCGTCATAAAATGCTTCAAAAAACAATTATACACATGCTTGGAACCAGGGTGCCTGGGTGGCACAGTCATTTAAGCCTCCAACTCTTGGTTTCAGTTTGTGAGATTGAGTCCCTCATCAGACTCTATGCTGATGGCATGGACCCTGCTTGGGATTCTCTCTCTCTCTCTCTCTCTCTCTCTCTCTCTCTCTCTCTCTCCCCCTCCCTCCCTCCCTCTCTCCCTCCCCCACTCATGTGCACACACACACACGCTCTCTCTCCCTCTCCCTCAAGATAAATACATATTTAAAAATAAAGGTGCTTGAAACAAATGAAAAAATAAGTCTCATCAAAGAAATAGGCTCATTAAAGAAATAGAAAATACTACAATAAACCAAAATTTAGAAACCCAGACATTCTTCAAACTGTTGTATCCATAATATGGAATGTTACTTACCAGTAAAAAGGAATATACTATTGATACATGCAGCAACCTGGATGAATCTCTGCAGAATTATGCTGAATGAAAAAAAAGTCCATCCCAAAATGTTACATACTATATGATTCCCTTTATAACATTCTTGGACTGAAAACATTATGGAAATGGAGGACGGATTCATGGTTGTCAAGAGTTAACGAACAGGCAAGGTTGGGAGAGATACAAGGGTAATTTGAGGGATCACTGTGTGATAGAAATATTCAATATCTTGAAACTAAACTACTCTCGTATACCATACATAAAAATTAAGTCCAAATGGATTAAAGAGTTGAAAGTAAGACCCAAAACCATGAGACTCCTAGGAGAAAACACAGGCAGTAAGCTCCTTGACCTTACCCTTGATGATTTTTTTGGATCTGACTGCAAAGGTCATAAAACCAAAAATAAACAAGTAGAACTACATCAAATTAAACAGCTTCTGCACAGCAAAGAAAGCCATCAACAAAATGAAAAGGCAACCTACCAAATGGGATATTTACATGTCCTACATCCGATACAGGGTTAATATCAAAATGTATAAAGAATGCCTACAACTCAGTAGCAAAGAAACAAGAAATCCAATGATAAAATGGGCGGAGGATTTGAAGAGACATTTTTCCAAAAAGACCTGCAGACGGCCAACTGGTACAAGAAAAGATGCTCAACATCCTTCACTAATCATGAGGGAGGTGCAAATCAAAACTGGAAAGAGCTAACACTTCACACCTGTTAAAATGGCTGTTATCAAAAGGACAAGAAGTAACCAGTGTTGGTAAGGATCGGGAGAAAAGGGAACGTCCGTGCCCTCTTCGTGAAAATGTAAATTGGTGCAGCCACCCTGTAAGACCGTGTGGAGTTTCCTCAAAAAATCAAAAATGGAACTATCATACGATCCAGAAATTCCACTTCAGGTGCCTATCCTAAGAAAATGAAAATACTAATTTAAAAAGATCCGTGCACCTCCCTGTTCACTGCAGCAGTATATGCAATAGCCAAGGTAGAGAAACAACGTAAGTGTCCATCGATGAATGAATGGATTAAAAAGATGTGGTATATACATAGAGTGGAAGTCTATGGAGTCATAGAAGAGAATAAATCGTGCCACTAAGTCCAACATGGATGGACCTCGAGGGCATTATGCTAAGTGAAATAAGTCAGACAGAGAGACAAATCCTGTAGGATCTCACTTACGTGCGGAATCTTAAAAACAAAACAAAAATCCTCACTCATAGATGCAGAGAACAGGTTAGCAGTTGCTAGAGGTGTGGGGTGGGGGTTGGGCAAAAGGGGTGAAGGGGGCCAAAAGGTACAAACTTCTGTTTATAAAATAAGTCCTGGGAACGTAATACACAGCATGGGGACTGTAGTTAGTAATACTGTATTTGCGTATTTGAAAGTTGATAAGAAAGTAAATCTTAAGAATCCTCATAAAAAAAATTTGATCACCACGCGTGGTGACGATGGTAACTAGATTTCACGTGGTGATCATTCCACAATGTATGCAAATAACCCATTATTACGTTGTACACCTGAAATCAGTGTTATGCCAGTTGTACACCAATTTTTTTAAATGCTCTATATCCTGACTATATTAATCCCAAATCCTAGTTATGATATTTTACCATAGTTTTAGTAACCACTGGGTAGAGAGGATGTGGGTGGTCTCTGTATTATATCTTACAACTGCAGGTCAATCTATAATTATCTCAAAATACAAAGTTTAGTGTACAAAATGGGAACAGGGCAGCTTTTTAGGTAAACGAGTTCATAAATTAGGACCAAAATCTGGTGATTTTGAAACCATTTTCTACTCTCCAATCTACTACTCATACAAGTACAACATTTACTGTTATGAGATTGTATTAACTGACAATGGAGTACAAAATGCATTCTCAATTCAAGGAAACACAGCTCAGTTCTGTAGACAAAGGACCAAAGAGAAAGACATGAGAATAATCAGCTACACTTCTTTCCTGGACATTCAATTCCATTTAATACTTGCAATTCCTTTGACATGAAAAGAGCTTAGTCTTCCATTAATGCATTAATTCAAAAACATCAAATGCCTACCATGCACATAGGTTTATGTTTGTTCATTTAATATTTCATTTAATATTAACCTTTTGATAACAAGGGGGTTTGAATGGACAGTCACTAAGTCCCCACCCAACCCCCTCCCCCCCACTTCAGCTCTAACATTTGTAACCACGCTTCCCACGACTGCTGTTATCTAAGAACAAACTGTCATGGATAGAATAGTACTTTGTGATCAGAGCAAAATAACACTATTATTTTGTCATTAATGATGCCTTTTCCTTTAAATCAGTATCACTGATGTAGTTAATCTTGCACAAAGCCTGAAATAGATACAAATGGGTTACCCGGCAATGAGAAGGTAAGACGTATGTGGAAATTACCATTTCTCTTTTTACTCATCTCCGACTGCCTGGAACCAATCTGTCTGTTGTTCTTGGCAAAAAATAAGTAAATAAATAACGGGCCACGGAAATTGTTTTTCCATGGCTCTGGCAACTGTATGCAAGATCTAGGGATGGAGAATAATGTTTTCGAAAAGAGCATGTGCTTTCTCGAAAATCCTTTTGGGGATTTTACCAAAATGACTGCCTCCAAGTCAAACGCAATTAAGACAGTGAGAATTTGCTTTGTGTTGTTCAAACCATGCCATAAGCATCACAGATTTGGAATTGGGATCCCATCCTAACCATCCCCAAATCCAAATTTCTTTTTGAGAGAAGAAAGATTGAAATTGATGTCACATCTTATGAAGAGGAATGTTTATCAACTGTCTTCAGAGATTCTACAAGATAGAACTGCTTTTACTCAACACAGCTTCTGGATGAATTCAAATGTAAATAAATATTAAAATGGCTATGAAATTTTCATTCAAATTCATCCACATGGGTTTAATACTAATAATTAAGGAAGGAAAGCTGGCAAACCACATACAGAATTTAGCCAAACCCAAAATGCTTGAAAAATAAGTCGCACTTTCTGAAAACATAGAGCAGTGCTGGGTTTGCTCATCCCTAGTGACAAGAAACTGAAATATGGAAACTAACTCTGCTTAAATATACTCTCTACTCCCAGCAGATGCTACAGTTCATTCCTGCCAAGGAGCCCGGTAGGCTGGGGTTTTTTTTTCTTTAATTTTTTTGATGTTTTTATTTATTTCTGAGACAGAGACAGAGCATGAGCAGAGGAGGGGCAGAGAGAGAGGGAGACACAGAATCTGAAGCAGGCTCCAGGCTCTGAGTTGTTGGCACAGAGCCCGACGCGGGGCTCGAACTCACAAGCTGTGAGATCATGACCTGAGCTGAAGTCGGACGCCCAACCGACTGAGCCACCCAGGTGCCCCTAGGCTGGCTCTTTATGCCAAGAACAAAGCATGGGTCTCCACATGCCTCCCATTCTGTCAGGGCTCAGATGCCACCAGGGCAGAATTTTCTCCCCTCCACCTCCAACCAGATGACATGTTGAGGCAGAAGTCTTACTTGCTTTTAATACTTACCTTCTTTCCTCTAGTTCTTGAAGGATATATCAGCTCACACTCTGAGATGGAAATGATTACCATCAAACCTCCAGAACTCTAAGATTGTACATATCCTGACATGGAGTCCCTTTGGTGGTGATACGAGACCAAATAAAATCATGTGATAAGACTGATGCCCCATAACTGCTATCGAATCAACATACCAGAGCAGATTAGGAGGACAGCAGACGGGCTACCCACCATCCAGAAAATGTAGAGGATAGGAATGTATTTGGTCGACACCTACCCATTCTTTTTTTAAATTTTTCTTTCTTTTCAGAGAGAGAACGTGAGTTGGGGGTTTGGGGGAGAGTGGGAGAGGGAGAGAGAATCTCCAGCAAGCTCTGAGCTGTCAGCACCGAGTCCAATGCGGATCTTGATCCCATGACCCTGGAATCATGACCTGAGACAAAAACCAAGAGTCAGACACTCAACCGACTGAGCCACCCAGGTGTCCCGACCCCTTTCAATTCTCAACCACACTGGCTTCTGACAGGGTTAACGCAATTGCAAATACTCGAAAGAGCTCCACAATTTATAAAAGACTTTTCTCCACATTATGTCTTTTATTTTTCTTTTTAATTTTTTTTTAGCGTTTATTTTTGAGACGGAGAGAGTCAGAGCATGAACAGGGGAGGGGCAGAGAGAGAGAGGGAGGCACAGAATCTGAAACAGGCTCCAGGCTCCGAGCTGTCAGCACAGAGCCCGACGCGGGGCTCGAACTCACGGACCGCGAGATCATGACCTGAGCCAAAGTCGGATGCTTAACTGACTGAGCCACCCAGGCGCCCCCACATTATGTCTTTTAATCTGCACAACAACCGTCTGAGTGAAGGACTGCCGTTCCCGAATGAGAAGACCGTGACTCAGTCAGTGGCTAGAGAGGGGCTTGTCAGGACTTGAGTCCAGGGATTCTCTGCCCAAGTTCAGTGCCCTGTCCACAATATCACGGCTGAGGTAGGGTAGAGCCACTCACAAGACTCTAGAGCTGGTAGGTGACCCTCATGCACATCCAATGCCTGACACACAGAACTTCTGTAAGCTTAAAAGACCCCATGCTCTCCTGGAACTTTGATTCTCAGATTTAACTTGCGAAGCCAGCATCTCAGCATTACCATGAATTTGTTGGTATTTTAACTCCTGGACTCTATGGACCACAATGTTTTTATGTGAAGAACTTAGAATCTCCTGAGCGTTTAATTCTATTTCCCACTATAGAAGGTCCTAAATACCCCACAGATATCAAAACCATCTCTGACCAAAGAAATCTGCCAAAATGTTTGAGGGAATCATGGTACCTGATGAAAACTGAGGCTTGGTTGCATTTTTGTTTTTACGGACAGAACGAAAAGGAATAGCTCTCTGAAGTTTTAAGGAATTTATGCAGTATTCTCTTCCATTAATCAAAAGATGTTATCTAGTCCTTGAATTCAAACCCTGAATAAATTAAGATGCCACTATCCAGCTGCTATACTTTATTTCATGCTAATTAGAATACAACACTGTAATTCATTAAAGAAAAGGGGTTTTTGTTTCAAATTCACTGATAAGATAGTTCCCCAGAAGTCATTTGAAGGAGGAACACTAACCTAATTACTATCGAAAAGCCAAACCTGCTGATCTTGTGAGTATCGAAAATGGGCCTATTTGTAAAATTTATAAAAATATTTTTAATTTCCTTTCCTTCTTGAAGACTTTGGAAATATTTATGGAAACAAGAAGTCCAAATATTGAAAAACAACCGGCCCCATGGTTACTGTAAATTCTGGCCCAAACAAAAGCAGTTAGATCAGCAAAACTCCTGAGAAAACCAGCTCTAGCAAAATTTTCAGCCCATTAATCTATTTCTATGACAGAGTAATAGCCCAGTAGATTGAAGAGAAGCAAACAGCCTAATATATCTTGATTTAAGAAGGTTTTTTTTTTTTATTTAGTCTCAGACAACAGGGACTAATTAGAAAAATATTCAGAACACAAAACTACTCAGGAGGTGCACAGTTGGGGGATTATAGCCATGAAGTAGCCATGAATAGATGGATGTCGGCCAAACAAAGATGTTTTACATTTGGATCTCTGGTGTGAGTGTTTTGTGTGATGGCACTCTCCTTGGGTTTGAGAGCACTGCCCCATTCAATAAAGAAACCAGCCCCTTGGATGGGGTACCCCAGAGTGGTGACACCCAGACTTTGTACCATTGAGAGATCACCTGGAAAACACTGGAGAATGGGAGAGGCGGGGGGTGGGGGAGGTACAGTGGGGGAAGAAGGACGGTCACAAGCAAGGAAAGGGTTACCGAGAAGGGAAAAAAATGAGTACGCATGCAAAGGATCTTTGGGTCGTAGTGATAGAAGTTAAATATAAGTCAGTGTGATCTCCGAAAGGGACTCTGGAAGGCCACCTTGGCTCCTTAGCTGTTAAATGTCAATTTTATCCCTCTTCGGCGAAATGAGAAAAAAAATCAAAACGCCATATTAAGTTCTTCATAGAGTGTTTTCATTGAATGCAAGGACTGTCCTTTACGTTAATCTCTCTCTCTCCCTCTCTCTCTGTCTCACACACACACACACGTGGTGTCATAGTGGGGGATACCTTGGTATGTTTTAATGCCCTCACTTAGCAAAAAGAAATGCTAATCTATGTCCGCCTTAAAAATCATGGTAGAAATGTTATTGGTCAGTGAAATCCAAGAGTCCAGAAACCACTGGTCTAGTTCATCCTTTTGTCCCTTTCTTTAAGTAAATTCAGCTAAGTACCCAAATCCATTCAAATCAAAAGTCCCTGGAAGCTCAGACAAAAATTCAGTCAGTCTCCAAACGTTCTGGCCTGTCCAAGATTTACTCGGTGCCAAGCAACCCACTTGCCTTACGTTTTTCACTCAAGTGAAAAGAAAGGTCGTATGATGGAGGCCCATTCTGGGTCAATCAGAAGACCGGGTTCTCACACACGATTGGGAAGGGAGGGAATTAGCTCGCATCCCTGTATCAGAAAGAAGCAAACTCAAATGAGGAGAGGCCTGGCCCAAGGAGGAAACAGCAGGAAGCGATTATTCAGGATTCAGATGCTCATTTCTAGGCATGTACAGTCAAATATTGCCTGGATCAATTTTATTTGCTTCCTTTGGAGCCAAATTAACTATTAAAGGAACTGCCGGTTATGGGAACCAGTGTCACGTATCCCAAAAGAGTCACCCCCAAGGCTTATTGGCTACAACATTTAGAAATCCTTTGGACAATTAAGAATTCCTATAGTAATTAAATTCATTAGGAGCTCTAGTTTGGTGGGCCCTAAAATAATTAGAATCAGAAACTCCAAACAGACAATCTTCGACCTCCAGTGTCCCAAAGGAAGCTACCAATGGTTCCACATCCTTGGGTCAATCCAGACAGTGAAGAAAAGGGCTAAGGCGGTGGGCATCTCACTCAGGCCACGCCTTCCAGGGAGTACAGAACTTTTAGTGCCAAACTACTGTGTTTCTCCGGCCCTAGAGGAGCAAGAAGCTTGCCCAGATGGGAGAAAGGAGAATGAGAATCTTTAATCCAAGCTAACGTGGGTCACGTTCGGGCAGAATCCCCCTGCTAGACCTCTGACACGTACATGTGTGTAGACACCTACACACGTGCTTCTCATTACATTGCTTGTGTATTCTCATTTCCCTTATAAAACCCTCTGCCCCAAAAAACCACATGGAACTACATGGATACATATATAGCTGCCGATCACCCACCCTGACTGGTGGTTAGCAGGTGTGTGCAATATGTTGCTACACTAGCTCATCCAATAACAAGGTGCCATTAAGGAGTCAAGAGCACTGCCTGCAAAAAGGGGACTCTGCCACTTAGCTCTGACACTCAGTAGCCATGTGACCTCAAACCAGTCGTTGGCCTCTCTAGTCCTCTGTTTTCTTGTCTATAAAAAGACAGAAGTAGATGACTGACGCTGGTCATTTCTTTTGCAGCCTCAACATTCAAGATTCTGTGCAACTACAAATGACTTAATCACCACCAGCAGCTAAACAGAGCACATGCATCCAAGCCAGAGGCTAAGCAGACTCTGTGGCTGACCGTAGCCAAACTTAGACCTTAATGTGGGGTTCTTTTTACAGTTAGTTTTGGAATACACTCAAAAACCAAAAGGAAGTTGGATTCCGATCCCTCTGGCAGGCCAGCAAGCATTCTCCGAGGGCAAAAGATAAACGTGCAAGCCTTGGGGAGAGCCAGGAGAGGTATGGCTGCTGCGTACCAACAATAAACTGCACAGGAGTCCTACAGATGGGGAGCCCTAGCTTCAGGCTCAGAGAAGCGGGATGATTACCCAGCTCAGTCTCTGAAAGCAGACCCGACCAGGCACCCAGCTTCCCTCTGGGCACCAGACGCCACTATGCTAACCACCGCTCAGCATGAAGACACATGAGTCTTGAGCTACCTACCCCCTCCCATATGCTGCAAAAATCAAGTTGCTCCCCAGACTAAGTAAAAACATCAGGATTTATCAGAATGCTAATGGGTTTTCAGAAACAGAAAGATTGGCTCAGTGAATAGAAGAAAGCAGTTCTTTGAATAATATGACACAGCTTGAGGGCCTGCCTAGGGTGAATGGAAATTAAAATAATCAAAATCAATGGTAATAATGTGCTCGAGAAGCAGTTCTGAAATGCAGATTACCCACTCAGCAGCCAACTCACTAATGACATTAGATAATATGAAATACAAACAGGAGAGAAAACAATCTAAGCCAATTACACTGATTATGCTTCTGACATCAAAAGGTATGGCAGATGAAGCCGAATTTCCATATATTAATATTTAAGCCAGTATAGAATAGAAAGTAATGCACGTAATGAAGACCCACTAGATTTGAGTACACGTAGCTAAAATCTCTAATCAAGCAAAGAACGATTTTCTAAATGATAACTAGCAGCAATCATGTTCTTGAAGTGCAGGATATTATGAAGTACAAACTGCAGCATTAAAAAAAGATGCGAAAACCAGAATTGTATTTCTTGGCTACAGCACACCAAGTGTAATAAACCGAGCAACTTTAGAGTATCCCTCCCCACATCTTAACAATAAAATGCGCCTGCAAAGAAACCATTACAGGTGTCACTGGTGTGGTCACAAAGTGTGATAGTTACCCAAGAAAGACCGTGAGGAATAAGTAGTATGCTCCATGCCTGAGAAAGAAAGGAGGGAAGAAGGGAGAGGAAAGAGAAAATCTGTAAGAATGGGAATAAGGAACTAGAAGTCTACACCTCCTAGAACAACTCTGCCCAGGCCTTTTTATTTCTCGGTTTGCAAATAAGCACATGGAGCAAGGTAGACTCCCTGCCAAGTGAGCAGTGAAGAATGTGAGCATCGTTTGTTTCACTACCTCTGTTCAATTACGAGTTGAATAACTAGCGGAAGCAGCAACATACATTCACAATTACCTCCTGCACATGCGTGCATGCACGCGCGCGGGCACACACACACACACACACACACACACACACACACAGACACACACACACACACACACACCATCCAGAGGATATTGACAACTCCTGGTACACCAGATGCTTTGTAGGAACAAAGCAGGGTTGGGCCATGTGACAATGGCCGTGAAGACAACATGATTTTCTTACACTACTCCTCTATATATATGTCTTTCTTTCAGCTCTTTGGTAATGTACAAAACTCTGCTGTTATCTGCAGGACGAACCACAGCACAGAAACAGAAAGATGACTTTCCTGAAATCTTGTGGTTGGTTGGTCCCCAGGAGCACCATGGAAGACGTACAACAATGTGTTTTCACTCACTGCCTTTAGAATACACCTCAGAAGAGGGGCGCCTGGGTGGCTCTGTAGGTTAAGTATCGGACTCTTGATCTTGGCTCAGGTCATGATCTCGTGGTTCATGAGTTTGAGCCCACATCGGGCTTAACGCCGTCAGTGAAGAGCCTGGTTGGATTCTCTATCTTTCTATGCCCCGCCCCCTATCATGCCCCCGTCCTCACTCACTCTCTCTCTCTCTCTCCGTCTCTCTCTCTCTCTCTCTCCCAAAAATAAAATAAACTTGAAAAAGACACTTCAGAAGAGTTGAAATTTAAACCCAGCATCAGCACTGGAGTGGAACACCAGTCCAGAAAACCAGCTCCGGTGTGACAAATAATTGATTCCTGACGCCCCAGAGATTTTTCCATTTGAATTATCATACCAGTGAAGTTCCCTTTAATGTCATATTAGATAACAAAGCCAGGCTTTATTTTCAATCTCACATTTCACTACCACCACTAACAACAATAATGATACCCTTTAAAAATAAAAATCCCACTGAATTTTGAAATTTTAAAACACAAATAAAAATTCCAGGCTAATTTCATTCAATGCTGAGTGCCAATCTGTTTGCCTTTCAGCCGCCTCATGGGCCTGAGGCAGCAAATCTAGAAAATTTTGGTGCCGAAAATACAGCAAAACCATGAATGTACTTAATACCATTAACCTGTATGCCTAGAAATGGTCAAGATAGTAAATTTTATGTGTACTTTACCACAAGTTTTAAAAATTGGAAAGACAACAAAAACCTTCCAGAAAACTCAAGAAAAAGTGTGCCTGAGGCTGATAATAAAGAAGGCAAAAAACAACAGTGGTTAGAAGAAGCAAATGGATGCACCCGGTGTGGAAAAGCAATACCTCATAGGTCTCACGGGGACCTCATGTTCTAGCATATTACTTTCCACTTTTCCTTGCTTCTTATATGCAGCCAACATAGCTGGTTGTTGATTTCCTAGTAAAAGCTGCTTTTCAAACAATTACATTGTGCTGCTGGTAACACCTGACCCGCGTATCTCAGACCTCCTACTGGGGACATGTCAGACCCCGAACTTCCCTTGTTTTGACTACTCTTTACCAAGTTGCTTTATTCACACTGTGTTGTCTGGTTCTCTAGTCCGTCATAGATGTTCTACTACATGACAAGATGCACACTTTTCCTACACGTTGCTTTACAGATTTAAGGGAGAACCAGGGCTGCATCTAGATGAGAGAAGAATCTTCTGGACAACTCCCACCTCCATGGGACACAAAATAACTAGGTAATCATGAGCGGAAACAAGAATCCAAAATGAGCCTTTGAAAAACAGTCTGTGTGTTTGAGATTTAACATAATATTTAGAATACTTACTCTCAGGCCTGGGTATAAAAAAAGCATCTGGGTGGAAACAAAAATCCGAGAAGACTAAATAATTAAATAAAATCCTCCTGTTGGATACAAAATAGCTAAGAATGGCAATCCGCAAAAGCAAAGAAAATTATAATCCTTTGGGTATTCACTGAGCATCTACTATACAGTGAGCAATTTTTCTGGGCACGGTAGGAAATAAGGTGCAAGTAACATGGCCAGGTCACTTGAGAAGTTTGCCTTCTTTTTAAGTCAAGACCAACCCCCAAGCCTTGACTGACCACAAGGTACTGTGTTACATCGTACAGATCAGCTCCTGCTCTTGAGTGCTCAGGGAGTTTGGTGATGGGGGTGTCCACGGTGGTATGTCCCTACTTAAACCCTGGGAAAAGGGATGAGTTTAGGGAGGAGGTTGACATGTATTCATGGCTGCATCTAAAATACTCTGACTGAGAGTGGCCAAAATGAACAAATCAGGAGACTATAGATGCTGGAGAGGATGTGGAGAAACGGGAACCCTCTTGCACTGTTGGTGGGAATGCAAACTGGGGCAGCGGCTCTGGAAAACAGTGTGGAGGTTCCTCAAAAAATTAAAAATAGACCTACCCTATGACCCAGCAATAGCACTGCTAGGAATTTACCCAAGGGATACAGGAGTACTGATGCAAAGGGGCACTTGCACCCCAATGTTTATAGCAGCACTCTCAACAATAGCCAAATTATGGAAAGAGCCTAAATGTCCATCAACTGATGGATGGATAAAGAAATTGTGGTTTATACACACAATGGAGTACTACGTGGCAATGAGAAAGAATGAAATATGGCCTTTTGTAGCAACGTGGATGGAACTGGAGAGTGTGATGCTAAGTGAAATAAGCCATACAGAGAAAGACAGATACCATATGTTTTCACTCTTATGTGGATCCTGAGAAACTTAACAGAAACCCATGGAGGAGGGGAAGGGAAAAAAAAAAAAAAAAAGAGGTTAGAGTGGGAGAGAGCCAAAGCATAGGAAACTCTTAAAAACAGAACAAACTGAGGGTTGATGGGGGGTGGGGGGGGGGAGGGTGGGTGATGGGTATTGAGGAGGGCACCTTTTGGGATGAGCACTGGGTGTTGTATGGAAACCAATTTGACAATAAAGTTCATATATTGAAAAAAATAAAAATAAAATAAAAATTTTAAAAAAATACTCTGATAGTCACTACCGTAAAATCTGTGTCAAATCATGTTGCTGAGAGCTTCCTATTTTGAAGACGAATCATTCCCACAGTTTCAAGATGATGATGTAGCCGCCAATCAGTTTGCAAACTCACACATCCTTCTCATGGTCCTTTCTCCCCCAGACATTGTTCTTTCCTTTACTCAGTAAACATTTAATGAGACCTAACTGACATTGTGGACTCAGAGATGCAAGGTTCTAGTTCACAATCAAGTAGGAAAATAAAAAGTTAATAATGACAGCCCTCAATGAAGCAAACTAAGGGGGAAGAACTGAATTCTTTATAAAATAATGCTAGGAAAAATAAGACCTTGTAAGTATAAATAAAATGGAGAAATATTTAATAAGCAAGTACGACTTTAAATTTGTTTTACCTATGAATCATTTTAGACTAGGAAAAATACATAAATGCCCATAATTCCACCATCCATATTTAATAGACATTTAATTTTTCCACATAAAACAACTTAAAATTCTGTCCACCAGATTATGGTATAAACAAAATTAATATCAAATGATAAATAGGAAAATGTATTTGCAAATAATATAATAAAGGTTTAATAGGTTTAATATGTAAAGAATTGCCATAAATTAATAAGAAAAGCAGTATTATCTAATACAAAGATAGGCTTGTACAATTAGACAATTCTCAGGAAAATGGAACCGGCTAATAAAAATATTAGAAAATTGGGGCTCCTGTGCGGCTCATTCTTTGAGTGTTCGACTTCAGCTCAGGTCACGAGCTCATGGTTTGTGGGTTGAGCCCTGCATCAGACTCTGTGCTAACAGCACGGAGCCTGGAGCCTGCTTCAGATTCTGGGTCTCCCTCTCTCTGCCCCTTCCCCACTCACAATGTCTCTCTCAAAAATAAATATTAAAAAAATATGTATTATAAAATGTTTCATCTTACTAGTAACCAATTACTAATAACCATAGGTATGCCAGTTAAGACAACAAGATACTGTTTTTAAGTACTAGTAGGCATATGGAGAGGTGGCTAACTCATAAACCCCTAGGCAAAAAAGTAAATTGAATTATTTTTCAGGAAAGCAATTTTGAAATACATGCATAAAATATTTAAGTATATACATTTTGATCTACTTAATTTTACTTCCAGGAATCTTCTCTAACAAAATAATCACAGTCTTGGGAGGATTTAAGTACCAAAAAAGTTATTGTAACATGATTTGTGATTGTAAAAGTTGAAAACAATTGAAACACCCAAAATAGAGGAATGGTTAAACAAAGGTTCAGAGCAGTAAGCTATAGATGGGTTAGGGTGTATGGGTGCGTGCCTGCCTGTTTGGGTGTTATTAGTGCCGAAGTTTTTTGAGTCAGTCACTAAGTCAATTAATGATCAACTGATAATGTTTTTTAGAGAAAACTCTCCTTTTTTTGTTTTCCAGCTTCCTTGAATGGATTTGTCATCCTTGCAATCACACAAATTAAAAAAAAAAAAAGATAGCCTTATTTTACAAATTTTAAAAGTGAGACACCCCCCTCCCACCCCCTTTCCAGAGTCAGAAAGCTAATAAATGGCTTCTGTGATACGGGAGGCCACATTGCCACACCATCCTGCCTTCGAGAGAATGTTATTCCTAAACACAATCACCAAGTAATAATGAAGCTTCATATTTGTTAAATAACGAGGCTTGACAGAGGGAAGAAAATTATATGCTTTAACGTTTTGCAGCGACGAATCACCATATTTATTAATAACAATTCCTCACTACTGAGGAATGCCCCGATTTGCCTTTTAACTTTGCATCAGAAAGATAACGTCATGAAATTTTACTTTAAATAAACCAGTGGAAAAGAATGTCCAGAAAGGTAGTATTTAGGAATCAGGAAAAGTCCCAAGGAAATTAAAATCTGAAGGCTGTATTTGTACGTAAAAAGGAGAAGAGGAAATGAGCTATTACAGAGTTCAAATGAGATAACGGGAGATGGTTTTTCCAGCTATTTAATTAGAAAGATCTGCAGACTGGGATACTTGTTTGGAAGTTCTGTGTGAATATAAATGAGCACATCACATCACAGCAATGTCAGTCCAACAGCATAATATTTTAATATTTCCTTTTTTTTGTCGGGAGACAGGGAATTGCACTCTAACTACAATGACGTATCACTTATTAATATTTAGATATCGTAAACCCAGGGAAACTGTGAAAGAGTATCTGAGCATGAGTAGCCACCAAAATAGTGGATGTGACAGGAGGCACACTGTGATGAACAAGTTCACTATTGCAAAGAAAGGAGTCCTCTCGCTGGCCTGGTTGGGGTGGTTACAAAAACCAGCATCAAACCCAATTAACCAAAGGCGAGGACAAGCTAGATAATTTAATACAAAAGCCAACGGTCCTACCTGTCTGAGCTTTCCAATGCACGTACAGATGAGCACATCGGTTTATTCTGAGTAGTTTTTCCCAAATCCTTAATAAATGGGGTCTTAACAATGAAAATGGAACCTCCTAGAATAATTAAGTTTAGGAAACACTCTATTATTAAATGTCCTTTTGGGGTGTCTCTTTAGGATAATAAAGTCCTATAACAAAAAAACATAGTCAACATTTCGGACTCCATTGTTATAGACTGGATTGTGTTCCCCCAAAATTCCTATGTTGAAGCCCTAACCGCCAATGAAACTTTGGAGGTATTTGGAGATAGAGAATTAAGAAGGTGATTAAGGTAAAGTGAAGTTATAAGGGTGAGGTACTCATCCAATAAGACTGGTATCCTTGTAAGAAGAAGAGAGACCACGAGTGCCCACGCACAGAGGACAGGTCATGGTGAGGAGAGAGCAAGAAACCACCTACAAGCCAGGAAGAGAGGCCTCACTGCAAACCAACCTTGCCAGCATTTTGACCTTAGACTTCCAGAACTGTGAGAAAATAAGTTTCTGTTGCTTCAGTCATCCAGCCTGTGGTGTTCCATTATGGCAGCCCAAACAGACAAATGCACCACGATTTCCCAAACCTACTTGACCATAGAACACTCAGGTCCCAAAGCTCATAGCAACATCTCTCAAAATGGCTCAGAAAATACTGTCCGGGGTGATTCAAAGAATTAAGGTACAGCTATCTCCACACCCCTTGCCCGTAAACACTGCAGCCTTCACTGTTTAGTGGCGTAGGGGAGTACAAATTTCCCCTGCTGTCCAACAGCAGAACATTCCTATGAAACCTTTGGTAAGCAGAAATGGCATAAAGCAAAGAAGCAATTACCGTTCATTTACATGGGAAACTTTTTGAGCCTTCCCAGACCCAAAAAAATAATGTCCCTCAGGCTTTTCTGGTACCTTAGGATGCATCTTGCTAACCGACCCACAAAATAAATGAAGATAAAGCACAGGTGCCCGCAGAGACCAACTCAAAGCTGTGGCGGCCTGACGCTGAGATGCTGAGTGTAGTTCCCGGGCAAGGAGCTTGGTGGCGCCACTCTCGGTGCTTGGGGTGCATCTCTAAGGGCGGGCGGCAAAACCAACGCAATTTTTGCTTTTCCCCTTTTTTCATAAAAGTGAAAATTCCCTTTGGGTTCCTTGCAGTTAGTGAAAACAGGACAGGTCCTGATGTACGCCTTTTGCAAAAGCAACGAGGCATAATAGAAACTTTGAAAAATCAGGGGGTCCCTGTGTTGTTTTCTCAGCGTTCATTCTCTTTATTAAGAAGGCAAGTAAAAACTGTATCTGTCAAAATTGTTGGCGTTTGTAACAATGCTTAAAAGATTAACCTTCACTTATCTGAAACCCTCCATTCCACAGCCCTGCTCATTATCAGTGGTGATGTGTGTTAACATTTACTCAGGCAGTGAACTAAGCATGGCATAGGCTTTAGCTCATGTGCTGTTCCCGACAGCCCCCAGTGCCTGGTACATAGTTGATAAAAGACCGAAAAAGAAGGCCTGTTGACCAAGGCCACACAACTGGCAAGTGGCCGATACTGGATTTAAATCCAGGTCCTCTGAAGACTCCATCCATATTCACCAACATACTATGCCGCATTGCCTTGTTTCCTTTCTTGGGAACTGATCTAAGTCAAACTGGTCGCTCAGCAATGGGCAGTTCTTGGGGGCAAATAATGACAGCCTTTGGAGATTAAAGGTGAGATATCGCATATCAAATTGTGCTTCCTGTATTTTATTTATTTATCTATCTGTCTATTTGTTTGTTTGAGACAGACAAACTATGAGCAGGGGAGGGGCAGAGAGAGAGGGAGACACAGAACTCAAAGTCGGCTCCAGGCTCGAAGCTGTCAGTGCAGAACCTGATGCGAGGCTAGAACCCACCAGCCATGAGATCATGACCTGAGCTGAAGGTCAGGACACTTAACCAACTGAGCCACCCAGGCGCCCCTTTTTAATGTGTTGGGTTTTTTTTTATTGCCACCTGTATATTATTGATGAAGAAATACACACACACACACACACACAGTCTAATAACCTATCCCTGGAAGCTGAGTGAAACCCTTTTCTCTGTTCTCAGGCTCACCAGCTCATGAGCAAACACTTCGCCTGAGGGGCTCACTCAGAGGCAGGCGTAAGAAAGTCTAACAGCAGCAGACCCAGGCCCCTGGTTGCATCAGACTGTGGAGTTCTCTGTGGAACACATGACCAGGCCCAGTAGTGATCTGGGCCTAAGGCTATGGGCCTTGACAGATCCTTCTATCTCATTCTGATCAGGGTAATGGGGACAGGAAAATCTTCTTACCCAACCATGTATCTTGAATACAATCGATACCAGCAATTTAAAAAAAATGTATTTTGAACATTCTTTATCTTAATTAGCAAGCTTTCTGGAGTAGATTTCTATAATGATATGTGAAGATGTGATTGCCATCTCTGAACCTCAGATTCCTCACTCAGGTGCTTCAAATGCTAATGACTACTTCTATCAGTCAGGCTTGTCCAAACAGAACCAACAAGATATGTCTATATAGAGAAATTGATTTTAATGAATGACTGTGGAGGCTTGAGGAGCCCAAAATCTGATGGGGGAGGCTGGCAGGCTGGAGAGTCAGGAAAAAGTAGAGTGTGAGTCCAAAGGCAGTCTGTTGGGGACCAGGAAGGACAGATGTTGCAGAAGAAGCTGGAAGGCAGAGTGCTGGCAGAATTCCTTCGTGCTTGAGAGAGGTCAGTCTATGTTCTATGAAGGCATTTGACTAATTGGATGAGGCCCCCTCACTTCATGGAAAGTATTCAGCTTGACTTAAACTCCACCTATTTAAATGATAATCTCATTCAAAAAATAGCTTCACAGAAACATCCGGAATGATGCTTGACCAAATATCTGGACACTGTGTCCCAGCCAAGCTGACAAATGAAATTAACCATCATCCCATCCCAATAATCACTACCCATATATTATACTATTATACTAAAGTATCTTAAATAAATTTCCACACTGTACTCTTGATATGAGATGAAGCTCCTGTTAAAAATACTGACCGCACCCCCCCTCCCCAGGGGCGCTTGGGTGGCTCAGTCAGTTAAGCATCCAACTTCGGCTCAGATCACGAACTCATGGCTCATGAGTTCAAGCCCTGTGTCAGATTCTATGCTGATAGCTCAGAGCCTGGAGCCTGCTTCGGATTCTGTGTCTCCCTCTCTCTCTGTCCGTCCCCTGCTCGTGCTCTCTCTCTCTCTCTCTCTCTCTCTGTCAGAAATAAACGTTTAAAAAAAGTTTTTAAATGCTGACCCCCTAAAAATCCGAGGCTTAAAAGAATGCCTTTATTTCTCTCTTGTCACAAAAAGCCCCGTATGAGGGCTCCTGGCCAGCTGCTCTCTGCTGTATGACATCTATGAGACATCCGCTGCCATGGTGGCTCTTCTGTCTTTAGCACCAGCTTCCAAGGCTATTCTAGCCACTGAAGCCCATAGGTCTGGAGAAGGAGCATGGTGGACGGGGGTTCTATTGGCCAGGCTGGGAAGTGACCCGTGTCACCACAGGAGAAACCGGAGAATGCCATCTGGGCGTGTGATCAGGAAGAACAGGATGGTTAGCGATCTCTGCCACGCACAAAATGAAAGCAGAAGCGTCTTTGGTATATTAAGTCCAAATTATCTTCAGAGCCTTTCCTTCTCTTCAAAATTATCTCATTCATTTCGCAGTTCACTTACCTGGTCTGCCAGGTTCAGAGTACGGGCTCTGGATCAGCCCACAGGGGGCCTATCCCGGCCCTGCACTTAGCTGTGTGACTTTGGACATGTTGTGAAATTCGTGGAGCCTCTGTTTCTGCGTCTGTCCCCAGCTCCTAGGAGTATTGACAGCTTATGGCACTCAGAGTTGAGAGTTGACCTTGCTAAGGGTCACACCCCCTCCTGGGGACATCTGATATCCACTGACCATTGAGAGGCATCGAGGATGTAAAAACCTTGTTGCCTCGCCTCAGATGGGAACGCTAAAGTGCCTTCCCAGCTCCAGAGCTCTCTCAAAGATCAGCGGAGACCTTTGCTGCAGCTACCTGGCAGTGTAATCCTTCCCCCGCCACTGTCCCCCTGGCCCCATGCCCTTCGAAACCCACCGACCTCAAAAGCATTCCCTCATAAACTTTCTGCACATGCCTCTCCATCTCAAAATCTGATTCCTGGGGAATCTGACCAAAGGCACAATCTCATGGGCTTGTGAGGATTCAAGAGAGATAAGCCTTGTAAAGCACTCAGAAAAGAGCAGGGCTCACAGTAAGCAATTCAGTGAGTTATTTGTTGGGTTGAAGAAATGAACAACGTCTTGTCCGTTTTGTAAACAGAAACCGCAAATGAGAGAACTTAAGAGAAACTTACTGCATAAACTTATCTGTACCTAAGTTATATGGAGGACAAAATGTACAAGAGAAGCCAAAGTTATTTGTGCTCTCTTAGCACCCTTACTTCTTATAACCGGAAAACTTCATCGCCTGTGGTTCTTGCTATAAACTGTGCCAGAGGAAAGACGATGAAATCAAGAACCACACATACTGAAGACTTTGATTTTGCCCCAATTTCAGATCGATGATCCTATTCTTCAGAGCAGCGTGGCCAACCCTGAGATAAGGGAGACAGGAAATTTGGTCACCCTCCATCTTTCTGAGACACCTAAGAGCTGTGGTTGACTTCTCACGTTCCCCCTTCATCCCGATTCCTGCTGCAGACGCGGCTGGTACAGAAGCGCTTACATCTCTGCAGCCTCACTGGCCCCCGGGTGACAGACACACAAATACCTGGGGCGCCCAGTGCATGTCCCCACCGCTAGGGCTACCGCAGCCCCGTGTGGGCTGCTGGCTTCTTCCTTAGAGCACTACCTCGACTTTCCACCCTGTTCACGTCGGGGTTGTATTTTTCACAATAATATTCTGGATTCTCACCATGAATAAGGAATTTAATTCAGAGACTAAACTCCACCATTGATTTTTAAATAGCTTACTCCCCAGCCCCCTCCTAGCAACGCTTTAAAAAACGATCACTAAAAGAGGTCCCCTGCCAACTCCCAAGTACCTAGGGCATGCCCACATACGCCTTTGCCTTAGTTTCCCTTCCATGCAAATATGCGTACCGCCCCCGTGGAAAGAGGCACAATTACCGGCCTCAACCAGATCAATCTCCTTAAATCGAATGTCAAAGAAACATCCAGGGAAGTCATAATTTACATGAAGCCCACTCATCTCCCCCTTTCAGATGGACTCCATTAATTCACAGGGGAGAATAGCCTTCTCAGAGACACACGTTTACATTTACATAAGATAGAGTGGAAAATAACTGTGTTTCTCCATGAGAAAACAGATTGTCTTCTACCGTTTTGTGTGTCAGTCATAAAACTGCTTTCAAAATGACATCTGTGGAAAGGACACTTGAAAGAGCAATGCTATTTCTTACAGGCACTGTTCAAACCGTTCACAAGTGCCTTCACCTTTTTCCTTCTTAGGAGTACACCTTGCTTAATTTTAGTATATGTTACCCTCAATAAGCATGGATCATGTGGATAACTTTCATCCCAGAGAGGTTTCTCGGAACATTTCTCCTCTGAGAGTCTTAAGTAAAGATTGCACATTAAATCGTTTTATAAAACACCCTGAATAAAGGCTATTATCCACATGTAACATTCACTTGCACCATATCTCATGATCGATTGACATAAAGCAGTTTATTGGTCAATATCACTAGCCAAGGCCAGAGACAGAGGTCCGATTCCAGCCATCTGGAAATCTATTATCACAGGGCTAATGCACAGGCGTTTCACCTCTGGAGATCTGGTTTCAGCTACATCAGTTAAAAGTGAGTTGGGTGGTCTTCTCTTACCCACATTAGAGACCCATTATGCAGTTTAGTCTAAAGAAACACCATTGGTCATGGGCATTCATTTAGTGCAAGTCAACCTTGGGGAAAAGTCCAGTCTCCTCGATATGCCTCCATCATTGATCACTTATTCCCTGCTCAGGCTGTCCCCAGGCAAAATTAGGACATAGGCGGTTCGAATAGGGTGACTCTCAGTCTATTAGTCCGTGTAGAATGAAAGAACCAGAAGAGTGGGACAAGAGACAAAAGACTTGTGTTGTAGCCCCAGCCAGCCTTGAGCGAGCCATGACATCTCTGTGGTTCAGTATGCTCATCTGTAAAATGGGGATAATAACCACCACTACATCTTGAGTGCTCTTAGAAGGATCAAAAGAGCTCATGGCTAGGAAAACTATAAATTATTTGCAAACGACAGGGTGACTGCTGCTATCACTTTGTGTCCTCATGTTTCCTTCATTTGTTCTTAGATTTTCCACATGCTCTCCCCATTTACTAAAGCCCAGTGCCCTCTTAGTACCTCTGCTTCTACCCAGACCAGGCTATTATCAATACTACACCCTGAGACTTACTGACCCCTGTATCCCCATAATATGTCCCTGTCAATTTCCCCTTCCCACAAGGTGTGAGCTCTGCTAGATGCCAAACAGTCAAGCTGAGAACCTGCCACCCATTGTGCTATCAGAGAAACTGCTGCCCTACCGAGCACTTACTAGAAACCTTGAATTTTCCGGAGCAATTTCAATATTGGCACAGGATATTCAGAACTCCCAGGGGATGAAATGGAACTCTTATCAATTTTCAAACCTAGAGGAGGGCATGGTGACCTATTCATATCATACTCGTCACCAAGCCCAGGAAATCCAGCCTGGAGGAAACAAAGATAGCGACTGTATCCGTATCCCAAATCATGTGACTTCTCTAAATCCCCAAATCATAAAAAACTCTGTAGAGGATACTTCTCACCTGTGATTCTAAGAGACAGGCCTGACTTTAGAACTTCCTATCAGGGCCAAATGGATTGTTATTCCCTCTACTCTCATATTACCCCAGAGATATCAGTTGGTTACAATGGAATCAAAGACTCTTTCAAGTTAGCTCAAAATTATTCACTTGTCGATTATTAATGAATATATATTTTTAAAAACCCAAATAGATTTCTCCATATATCAGTGTTGCTGAGTCACTTTCCTGCAGTCACAATTTGGTTTACTGTCAGGAAATGCAAGCTAAGATTCACATGGTCCCCTGGACCAAACTATTAGATAACTATGCTGCCCCCCAAATCATATCAGCTCCCTCACATCAGCCCTACTTACACCACACATATAACCATTTTCCTAATCCATATTTTGCAAATGACATCATTTCTCAAAAGAATTCAGGAGCATATGAGAAGGAGTAACCCGAAGGGTATAGGGACTGGTGAGGAGGCAAATGACAGAGTCAGGCTCAGGGGCCAAGGAGGGGTTGGTGTAGTAACCAAGAGAAAAAAAAGGACAGGTATTAGGGTGGCTCCTGCAAATGGGGACTTCATAGGTTTTAAGCACCAGCGACAGCCCCCACCCTGAATCTTCTTCAGCTGAGGGCTTTATTTAGCATCAATAAAAAAAAAAAAAAAAAAAAAAAAAAAGAACAAGAAAAGAAAGAAAGAATTGGGAACCCATTCAAAATTCAGATTATACATCTCACCCCCCAGAAAAGGATCGACAGGTCTGTATTCAGGGCTGCATTTTTAGCAGATACCAGAAGTTATTCTGAAGCAGGTGGCCAAGGACCTCATCTTGAGATCTTCTAGCTATTGACTTCATTACTTAATAAAACAGAGCAAAATATGAAAGAGCAACTTTCAAGTGAAGGCCCTGGGTTTTATGAATGGGGCTCCTGCATGCAGGGGTGGTCCCAGGGGAAGATGTGTGTGAAGATACTCGAAGAACATACTCAAAGGGAAGGGTGCAGCTTGAGAGAATTCAGCAGACATGTAATAGCCACACTACATATGTGCATAAAAGAAGGCATTATAGTACTTGTTACCTTCCCAGGGTTTTAAAAATGTATTCTGTAATGTTTGATTGCTTTAAAACCTAGGGAAAAAGAGCAACGTCCATAAATAATAGCAATAAACAGCTATGAAAGAGGACTTTATTTGGCCTCCAAGTGAAATGATACAGGCATCTCCCCCCAATTTTACAGGAACACCATTTCCATATATTTTTTTACTCCCACATATAAACAGCATTTACAGTGTGCTTTGTGTTGTTACAAGGAAGGGATGCTTAAAACAGCCCCACAGTTTTTGTTAACACAGAATTAATATCTAGATGGTCCACCCTATTCTACTGGCCATCTCCAGATGGTATTGCAGCAATGATTTTGTTCTAGAAGAACTCAATTTTGAAAGTGATTTTCCATATTCCAAAAAGGAAATCTTATATTTCTCAAAGACCATATAGTTCACTATCGAGTACTTTCAATTATTTGAGTATGCTAAAGATCTTCTGGAAAGATGCAAGGAAAAATAATGGCAGAAGTCCTTGATAGCAAAACGGTTGGGGAAATCTCACTTCAGAGGACTATCTCACCCGTCAGCAATATCCTGGTAATGAAAGGTAGCTTAATGAAGAGTCAAATTCGTTTCAAAATCAAAAGCTTTTATAAATGTTCTGCTCAAGAACTATCTCTGGAAGCTCAAATTGCTACATCTGCCATTGAGTCACATGCAATGTCAGGTTGAATTTTTGTTTTTTAATGATTTTATTTTGGTCTCAAAAAAAGAAAAAATGAGGCAAGAAAGATAGCACAAGAAAGAGAAGCTGTCAGAAAAATGAGAACATTCCAAAAACCAAATAAGCTGTCTCCCCAAAAAAGCATCACTTTCTTTGTTGTTTATCATATGCTAAAGTGATTTGCATGTTATTTCAGGTGGAACTTTCCATTGCATTTTCATTCTTTCAAGAGCCAGTTGCTACCCCCTCCTCAGTCTATCTTGTTGCTATGGAAACAATGATGTACAGTAGGACACAGAGCAAAGGTAACAAGGCTTTAAACAGGAATATTAACAAAGGAATCTTTTAGAAAGAATGTGGAAATTGCTGTCTATCAGGCAAAATGCCTTGAAAAATTTATCTACATTTATAATCTGCCCTAAAAGAATAATTATCTAGCAATAGAGACACTTGAACTATCTTTGTTCAATTGATTTTATTTCTAAAACCTAACTAACATAATATGTTAAAGCTTGAATCTGATTTACTTGCTTGCCCTCTCGAATGCCTTTAAGGGTTTTTTTTTTATATAAAAGGAGACGGATTTAGAGGCACCTGGGTAGTTAATTCAGAAGGACATGCAGCTCTTGACCATGAGTTCGACCCTATGTTAGGGGTAGAGTTGACTTAAAAAAAAGAGAGAGAGGGGAGCACCTGGGTGACTCAGTCAGTTAAGCATCCAGCTCTTGATTTCGGCTCAGGTCATGATGTCACAGTTCGTGGGTTCAAGCCCTGTAGCCTGCTGAGAAGCGCAGAGCCTGCTTGGGATTCTGTCTCTCCCTCTCTCTCTGCCCCTCCCCTCTTGTGCTCTCTCTCTTTCTCTCTCTCAAAAATAAATAAACATTTATATATATAACATACATTTTTATTAATATATAATATATTTATATGTATTATATATTTATTTATATATAGAATATATAATGAGAGATCAATTTGAAATTTGGTGTGCTAAGTTGGTACACACCATTTCAGATTCCTCCCACTCATAGGGAAGTTTCCATAACTCAAGTTTGCAAAAGCAGGGGTTAACCTAGACCTCCTTATACTCAGCTCTGAAATGTGCATGTGACCTTACACAAGTCTCTTGGACTCAAAGTCTTTGTCCCCTCCTCTGGAAAATAAGATGATCCCACCTAAGGTCACAAAGTTGTCTAAAGATGTGATGTAATAAAAAGTTTGGCACATGATAGGCATTTGATAAATGCTAGCGTGGAGGCATTATAACCCACCAACTGAATGGAGCTAGTTTAAAGAATCCTTGTGGGTGGGAAGACGGTGGGGAGAAAAGGATCCAGGCTCGGCCTAAAAATTTCGGTCAATAATCCATAAAGTGGGTTATCCACACAAGCAGATAATCAAGCCCCGGCTCTACGTGGAAAAGAGCTTCTCCCAGCCACCCAAGGCCCTAGTGGGCACGATAACTCCAGGCTGTGCTTTGACACTAAGCACGGCAATCCCGGCTTCCCCCACGAGGTCAACCATTCAGAGCACAGAAATATCACATTATGATATCCGCCCTGTGGCAAAAGCGATTTGAGAGCAGCGCAAACTCCCCCCTTCTCTCTCCACCAGCGTCCAGACTGCTAACTATTTGGTGCCAGTGGTTACGGTTGGTTCCATTTCCAGAAATGCAGCGCAGCTGGAAAATATTTTTTCTCATGGTGGAAAAAAAGCCTACCCTGTTATGTATCTCTGCAACAAACACAGGAAACCGTTATGATATGTGTAGACATTGACTTTAACACAACGTAAAACACACAATTTACCAAACCCAAAGCAGGAAGTGAAGTCCATGTTGCTGTCAACGCATGAATTTATGACATTCCATGTGATCCTCTGTGATTACTGGCTGTCGCAAAAAGTGGTCCCTTTTTCTACAAGTGTAGCCAGGTGAATTTTGAATTCTTTGGGGTATGTAAATTTAAGTTTGTTAGCCTAAGACCTTTCTACGCAATTCGTTTAATTATTTTACCAAAAAGTGAAAAAATAAGCTGACACTCACCTTTAAACTTTTGTTGCCTTCTATTTTTACCACGTTAAACGAGTTGGCGACCCTAACACTAGGAATTCATTCAAAAGGTTTAAATAAATCACACATAGTGCCATTTTATTCATCCAGGCTCAAGAAATCTACTTTCAATTTAAATTAACCGCATTTGCAATAAAACCTCCATTTACAGGTACTTAAAATGAGTCCTAAAATGTGGGAGGCATTTTAATACATTACCTTGTTCAGGCCTCACGACAACCCCATGAAGCAGATAGGTTGCTATTCCCACCAAGGCTGGAAGAGGCTAACTCATCTACCGAAGACCTTAGAACCAAAAACTACTAGAAACGAAGACCAGTCTTTTGATTCCAAACCAAGGGGTCATTCTTCTAGCACCAGGGTAGCTAACCCCACTCCTCTAAAAGTTGGAAGCCAAGTTTTCTAGCAACTTTATTAAGAGACACCCTCTCTTGGTCTTTGATTGTTATGGCGATACATTCTTCTTAACTCCATTAAAGTATATGACAATGGTTCCAACTCTGGGGAGCTTTTTAAACACAGACGTGTAGGCCCCCACTCCAGCGAATTTAATAGAATCTCTTGGGGCAGGCCTAGGCATCTTACATATACAGGCCTAGGCATATATACAGTTTTAAAGTGCTCCAGATGATTCTAATGTGTAGCCAGGATTGAAAAACCACAGCTTTAAAATAGAACGTTGTATTGAACCCAGGAAGTCCTAGATTGTAAGTCATGTCCTGATTTCAGAGATGTTAAAGTGGAAACAACAGTTAAAAGTGGTAACAAGACACCGGGAATTGTGAGACCTATCTCAGTTTCGGGGATATTAAAATATGAACAAATGTACAGTTCAGAATTGTTGAGAGAGGTTGCCACGTAAGATGAAGAAAAAGTAAGACCTGTTCTTGGGCTACGCAAGTTACGTAAAACAAGCAAGTTAACGGTAAAATGGCCTCAAAAGTATCTTTTCTATTTAAATATTTTAAACATTTAAAAACTTTAAATATTTAATATTTATTTAAATATTTAAGATATTCAAACCACAAAGTAAGGCTTTGTGGTCTGAATATTTTCTACTTGCACCCAACAGTTCTTGCTTGTCTCCTTAATAGAGAAGGTGAGAACCATCCAGTACGTTATCCCACCAAAATTTGCCCTGCTGGTCAGCCAGTCCCAAGCCAGCAGTCCGGAGGTGGAGATGAAAGATAAGAAGCAGACCCTTTCAACTCATGTAGAGCCCATTCTGGGTGAGAATCAAGAGTGACCCCACCCACCCTCCCACTCCTCAAAGCTTAGGAGACTTTCCTTCAACCTCCCCCCACATCTGCTCCACTCTCCTTGGTCCCACGCAGATCGGCAATAGACCATTCAGTATTCTATGCTATCAAATGTGGACAGACAGTAAGATAGGAAGATGGGTTAAATGAGCGTGTGCGTTTCTGAATCCACGTGTCACAGAATAACATGAAGCCTTTTAAAATCATGTTTCGAATTTGCTCCTGAAATCATTGCTTCACTATATACTAACTAATTTGGATGTAAATCTTAAAAAAAAAAAAAAGTTATAAAAAAAATAAATAAAATCATGTTTCGAATACTAATACCACAGCAAAATTTTCACAACACATGGTTAAGTAACAATATTAAAGATGCAAAACAACAATCAGGACTGAAGAAATGTACACAAAACATTATTGCATCAAAGTGCTGTGATAACAGATGGTTTTTATTTTCTTTATACTTTATTTATTTTCCAAATTTGTATAGCAAACATCTATTATGTGAAAAATCAGAAAAAGTGTTACACATATATGGAGCAAATGTGGTTATTATACAAATTAGAATAACTGCGTGGAAAATTCTACCAGCCAGTATTAAATAGGAAGCAAAAGAATATAAAATTGTAAATACCATATAATGAAAAGTATTTTACCATGCATAAAAAAAAAAAAAGAGGAGTAGAAGGGAAAATACCAAAATATTGAGTAATTATCTTCAGGTGGTGGGTGATCATCTTAATATCTAATTATTTAATATTCTTTATATTCCTAATTGTTTTAATGAATAGGTATGGCTTTAAATTTTCAAGCATAGAAAAACTATCACAGGGCTCCTGGGTGGCTCAGTTGGTTAAGCATCTGACTTCAGCTCAGGTCATGATCTCATAACCTGCGGGTTCAAGCCCTGCATCAGGCTCTGTGCTGATAGCTCAGAGCCTGGAGGCTGCTTCACATTCTGGGTCTCCCCTCTTTCTCTCTATCCCTCCTCCACTCATGCCCTCTCTCTCTCTCTCTCTGTCTCTCTCTCACTCTCTCAAAAATAAATATCTAAACAATTTAAATAAAACTAATTTTAAAAAACTATCACACTCACATATTCACTATTCATATTTAATGGAAATAGCATTTGTCATATTTAATTCCAGTCTCTCTATTTTTAAGCAGTAAAATATAAATATAGCTAAACTCTAATCCCTCCTTCATCCCCCCCTCTTTTGCAGAGGTAACCACCATCCTGTAATTAGTATTATGTATACGCATGTTGTACAACTTTCGCCACTTAGAGATGTATGTCTAAACCACATTTACTATATTTTAATGTGCCAAACCAGTACTATACATATCCTTTAGGGGGTTTTTTCCCTTTAAGGTTTTGCCATGTTCACATATAGATCTAATTCATTGATCTTAACTATGGCACACTACCCATTATCTGAATCCACCACAATCTATTCATTCCTTTCTTCCGCTGTTCCTCAAACTTCAGGGTGCATCAGAACTGCACAGAAGCCTCACGGTGCAATGCTTACAGGAATGAGCATGGCTGTGTTCCAGTAAAACTTTACTACGAACACTAACATTCAAATTTCATACAATTTTTACATGATATAAAATGTTACGTGTCACAGATATTGTTAAGCGTCTGAAAATGTAAAAACTACTTGCTCACTATAAACAAGTAGCTGGCTTTAACCCAGGGGGCTGTAACTGGTCAAGCCCCCACCCTAGTCAATAGGGAGTTGGGTCATTTCTCCTTTTTTTTGCTAGTACAAACAGTGCTCCTTGAGCATTCGTGAGAGACTCTTAGAGTAAATACATAGAAGTGAAATAACTGATTCGTAGAGGAGATGTATCTCCAACTTCATTGGGAATCACCAGTTTGCTCTACAAACTGAGCGACCGTCGTTCAATTATTGTCTTGCCTTTCCTATTTTCACTTTCATACAGCTCAAAAGGATAGAAGAGGAGGAGAATGCCAAGTTGATATTTATTCAGGAGTCACTCCAAAGCTCATCGATATAATGAGACTTCCTCCAGTCCAAAGAAGCAGCTCACTGGTGCTGGGGTTAATGACTCTTTTCTTCCCATGTCATCAGCACTGGAAAAACTGGAAATTAAATTTGTCTTAGAGGGGCGCCTGGGTGGCTCAGTCGGTTAAGCGTCCGACTTTGGCTCGGGTCATGATCTCGCGGGCCGTGAGTTCCAGCCCTGAGTCGGGGTCTGTGCGGACAGCTCAGAGCCTGGAGCCTGTTTCAGATTCTGTGTCTCCCTCTCTCTCTCTCTGACCCTACCCCGTTCATGCTCTGTCTCTCTATATCACAAAAATAAATAAACGTTAAAAAAATTTTTAAAAACAAATAAATAAATAAAATAAAATAAATTTGTCTTAGACTGAACAACAGAGGTCCCCTGACTTAGAGACTTGTTGACTTCTTTCTCCAACTGATCAGGGTTATGGTCTCCAGAAATGGTTCCAGGCGTGCCTTTCCCTAAAGCTCACCTCTCCAACGACATGAATAATGCTTTTCTCAGAAACGGCAGCCTGCTCTGCTTACTCACACTCTGCGGTTAGGTCACCCACGAAATGAGATAACTAAACTGCTGAAATTCATTAAAAGCATCCGTTATGCTAAACAAATAAAGTATCTTGAGTCTGTCCGAAAAAAAATCAGAGCAAATTTTTTCCTCCTGTGACATCTAACAAGGCCATGCTCTAAAACAGTGTTCTTTCTGGCTCTCCCAACTATTTCATACCCAGCCTGCTGTGCCTCAAGAGTCACACTGGTTCATCTTTCTAGCTGTCACCGGGGCGATCAGCTTACACTCAGCCAATTTCTAGCTTCTCTAAACATAGGTGTTTCTTATATTTCACTGAACTTCCCATTCTAAAACTAGGAAATCAGATCATATTAGTGTACCAAGGAACTGTGAGGGGACCCAAAGGGCTGTGAATCTCTTTGACTAGAATCCCCAAATTAGGTTAACTACAATCAGTCTCACGTCTTCTTATTTCTTCCTTTTGTCCCTCCATATTTTTGACATTGTCTCAAGCTGCTTTCTTAGGGTCCCACTTGTTAAATGAGAATAGTGTAAATGAAGGCAATTGAGTTGGAAGCTTCTAGAATTTTCATCTCATCATCTAACTACAAGAATAGCATTTATGAGCAGCCTAACTCCAGCTAATTCACTCTCTGAATCCTTAGCTGCCGTACAATTCGAACATCAAACCCTAAAACCACAGCGTGGGTATTTTCCACTGCTCTGGTGAAATATTCTTTTCAAGTTTCCCTAAAGGTTGTTCTGCCAGCAGACTGCCTTAAGGCTACCTCTGGTAGCCAGCAAGCTTTCAAAAACCACATTCAAATGACTGTTGTTGTCCCCACTGCTTTGAGAATTCCAAGATTTTCATCACTCAGTGGATCTAGATAGAGCAACTAAAAATAAGTATGGTTGGGAAAAGAACGGCTAGACAGGAAATTATAGAGCGTCTCTAGTCCCCCCAAAATGTTGGCTCTTAGACATCGTCATCCACCCCGCACCTCACCAACAACTATAAAACTGAGAGTCTTACGGAGATAGGAGATTCATCCTTTCATCTATCCACCCGGTTATCCACCAAATTCTCCTGCTTTTGTACTCTTCAGCGTCTTGCCAAACATCCTTTCCCATCTCTACATTTACAGTCTTAGTAGGAGTCCTGCTAACTTACCACAGTGTCCTTTAAGTAGGTCCACAATAAAGACCTGGGAGAGCCCCTGCCAATGCACTGGCTTAATTGCACCAGTGAAAATTCTTGGGTACCACATCAGAACTCCAATTGGATGAAGCAAAAGTCCACGGGTAGACCTTTAGAGGTCAAATGATGTCATTGACCTGTGGAATCTCAGCTTTCCACTGTGCGGACTTCATTCTCAGCTTCGCTTAGGGATCCCCAGGATACAGGTCTTTTGTACATAAACCAAGGGCCAGTCTCAAGGTTTTTCATCAGGAAACCCAAGCCCCCGCTCGCTTTCTGTTCCGTCGCTCCTTCAGCCCCACATGATTCCTCACCTTCTTCAGGCAGACAAACAGCTATCAGCGAAATGGACAAGAAGGAGTCATAGCTCAGGGCTTGGGTTGTAATCTCAACTCTGTTACTTCTCTGTTGTGTGTTCTTGAACGATTTGTTTTGTCTCTCTGGACCTCAATTTCCTCATCTGTAGAATCTCACGTTCTCTGTGAAGCTTTCCCCAAGCAAGTGCCCCTCCCCCAACTGAACTAGACACTTCCTCCCAAATACTCATGACAGACTGTCCTGCATTTTCCCTGACACATCAGACCCTGGAGTAGTTAGTAGATCCTGGAAAGCGGAAATTTCTCCTGTAGCCCTGGGCCATTACACAATGGGTATAGAATATTTCATTCATTGGTAGGATGAGAAGATCTCCATGGCTTCCCCAAATCTTTGAAATCACAGGATTTATCTGGATTTATTCCTGCTTCAATCTGGATTTATCCCTAACTGGCTGGACCAACCCCCTCTGTGTCCTTCCCTTCTCTGGAGCAGCTCCCAAAACCCAATCTCCACCTCTGAGATTTTCCAGACTAACAAACCTCTTCCCATCTTCTCCCCCATTTTAGGTTCCTCTGCATTACTCACTACATGCCATATGATCCCAGGTATTCCTTCCCTTTGCTTATGTCCTCTGAAAAGGCCCTAACTGTGACCCAATCTTGCCAGTCTTTGCATTTTCAAGCCTCCAAGCCTGATTACTGCAGAACCATCTTGGCTTGCAGGGTGCCAGAAATCAAGGTCTACGGATCCATCTAGACAGTGCCCCAAGCATATAGCTGCCTCACAAATGCTTTTAAAGGTAATGAATGGTAATGACAATCAGATTGATTATATTATAATATTCTGCTGTTTATGTTCTAGATGAGCACGAGGGTAGATTTAAAAAGTCCAATTTGGGGCGCCTGGGTGGCGCAGTCGGTTAAGCATCCGACTTCAGCCAGGTCACGATCTCGCGGTCCGGGAGTTCGAGCCCCGCGTCGGGTCTGGGCTAATGGCTCAGAGCCTGGAGCCTGCTTCCGATTCTGTGTCTCCCTCTCTCTCTGACCCTCCCCCGTTCATGCTCTGTCTCTCTCTGTCCCAAAAATAAATAAACGTTGAAAAAAAATTAAAAAAAATAAAAAGTCCAATTCAGTGACCACCAACAGAAGGGGGCAACTCACAAATATGGGAGGGGGGTTGTCGTTTGAAAGAACATATTTAATGTGCACGTATTTTATATATTTGGAAAGTGTGAAAGAAAACATTTAAAACACAAACTGTAACTTGGATTCATGGGTACTTGGCATATTAATCTTTTTTATCTTCACAAGCCTACTGATAGCTCTACTGAAGTTCTAACAGGTTAAGTTACTTCTTCAGGGTCAAATAGCTAGGAAACAACAGAGGCAGGATTTGCATTCAGGGCCACTCTTTATTTTGCTACACTGTTTCTCAATAAAAGAGGCAACAAGTGTGGCAGGGCCCAGACCCTACCTGGTTTTGTACTTTGTCATTCTCTGTCCCTGATTGATCTAAACGGTAAAGGGCCCTGTAGTATCCTTTGAGATTTCATTAAAATTTTGTACCACATGGGGCGCCTGGGTGGCTCAGTTGGTGAAACATCCGCCTTCAGCTCAGGTCCTGATCTCATGGTTTGTGAGTTTGAGTCCCACATCGGGCTCTCTGCTGTCCTCGAAGAGCCCACTTCAGATCTGTCCCCCCCCCTCTCTCTGCCCGTCCCCCATTTGTGCTCTCTCTCTCTAAAATAAATAAATAAATAAATAAATAAAAACCTCAAAAAAAAAAAAAAAAAAACCATTGTCTCACATGATGGGGCAAGAATTTTTATTAATCGACAAAAATTCCCTAGGCACCAGAATTCTCCTGACAGCCAGTCTCACAGAACAAAAACTAATGCCCCATCTCCTTCCTTATGCTGCAGTCAATGTGCCTCGAGTTTCTTCCCAGAAAAATGAAGGGGATGGATGATCTGTCAGCTCAGTTTGTCTCAAAGCCTCTGCTGATCGGCCTGTGAGAAGCCAGACGTTCAGTCTATACTTCCATGTACCAGTCATGTTGCAGACCTATGTTGCTATTTAGTTTTTCCTTAAAACTAAGCTACTAGAGAACTTAGCGAAACCTCCAGGGGCTTGAAATACAACTCCACATGGCTCCCCGTGGTGATCTGGTAATGGTAATATCATTTGAATCGGCAATCGCATTTTTACAAACACATTCCGGCCTCGTGTTCTCACCTTCATGACCGGCGGCTTGTGTCTCATTTCATATTGCCTTTTGTGTAATGGTTTTTGAAGAGTGGCTTCAATCATCTACTCCTCGATGGTTGGGATCACTTTCAAGAAAAGGCGTTGGGGTGAGATTTCACACTTAGCAAATTTAAACACCACCATGGAGGCATAGGAAGCAGAAACAAAAATAGTTTCCAGGGCAGATTAGGTCATAAAGTTGGGGCAGATACAGAACTGGCCTTAATTAAGACCTTGCTAAGAAAGCCGTAAGCAAGGAGAAAATGGCACACTCCTGAGATGTTGAGGAGTATGCTCTGTCCTGCCTAAAGAAAACCTGAGGTTCTACAGATTCTACCAGGTTGCTCCAATTCTAAGTACACAGGGATAACATTTTTGAAACATTTCTGAAGGGGTTTTGTACTCAGTAAGTTGTTCCAGTCAATAGTCCTTTCACTTTCCTGCTCTTACAAACGTCCCTACCTACTCCCTAGTTTTTCTCCATTAAAACTGAATTTGAGGGGTGTTTGGCTGGCTCAGTCAGAAGAGCATGCAACTCTCAATCTTGGGGCTGTGAGTTCAAGCCACACCCTGGGTGCAGAGATTACTAAAATAATAATAATAATAATAATAATAATAATAATAATAATAATAATAAAATAAGCTTTAAGAAAGAAAACTGAATTTAAGGCTGAGGTTTGCAGCGTCATGAGAGGTCAAAACACAGTGTGAATAGAGCAATCACGTTTCTGAACACCAGTTTTTAACTTTTTTTTTTTTTTTTAACGTTTATTTATTTTTGAGACAGAGACAGAGCATGAACGGGGGAGGGGCAGAGAGAGAGGGAGACACAGAATCGGAAACAGGCTCCAGGCTCTGAGCTGTCAGCACAGAGCCCGACGCGGGGCTCAAACTCACGGACCGCGAGATCGTGACCTGAGCCGAAGTCAGACGCTTAACCGACTGAGCCACCCAGGTGCCCCCCTGAACACCAGTTTTTTAAACTTATAATCGTGACAATAGTCTTGAAAACCAAGAGCCTTCTGACGTACAAAAACAAGGCTATTGAACAGATGAAAGTTGTTCGGAGGTTCAAAAGCTTGGTTTTAAATATCAGGTGCTACAGCCCTATATATATAAAGCTTATCCATAAAAAATAGTTGCGGGGGGGGGGGCGCGGGGAACTTTCTCCCACCGGAAAAAGAGGAGATTAAAAATCTTTATGGCTGGGAATGGAGTGTGGAGAAATGAGAGAACATTAGTGTTCACTGCTGATGTGATCTGCCCACCCCCGCCCCCCACAATCTGCCCCACGTGCCCTGCCTGTACCCCCTGCCTCGCACCTGCCCCAAGCCCCTTCCACACATCCTGTCCACATGCCCAGCTTCACCCCTGCCCAAAGCCCCGCCTACACACCCCGCCCACAAGTCCCACCTCATAGGTGCTCCAAGCTCTGCCCCAAGCCCTGCCCACCTGTCCTGCCTGAGTTAAATACCCTGAAGGAGTCCCAGATCAGAGAAGCCTGTGCTAGAAATCCCAGTGAGGCAAGTTTTTCTAAAGGTGGTTCATCCACCAATGCCCTAGGGGGTAAAGCTGAAAGAGCCAGTGATGTGTCTGTGAAGAGTCCCACCCCTGCCGCGGAGGCAAGGAAGGGCAGAGGAAGGGACTGACAGACCGGAAGGAGTCCTCTGAAATGAATTTGAGACAGAGTGTGGAGTTGTGTTTGGGGGTCGAGGGCTGGCTGGGAGAACCCATGTGGACATAACTGCAGCATCTAGAAGGGATTGAGGCCAACAGCCCTTAAAAACCGTGGGGCCAAAGGACATCTCATACGGTGCCAGCCAGACACCAGAGGATCTCCCCCAACCCATCCCTCAAGTGCTGCCAGCCCTTCCCATGGGTGAACTTAGATGCCAACCCCAGAACTAGGGGAGGGGGTGGAACCTTGCACATGACTGGGCCTAGGCAGAAATGACTGGGTGCTTGCTAACTGGACTGTTTTCCTTGAATTGGCAAGATTGAATTTTCAGGTCCCAAGGAGGATCGGATATAGGTAGAGGTTAAGTTCAACTGCTTGTGACTTCTTACCCACTGTGCAACTATTAATTAAGGCTGCAGAAAGTCTAGCCTTCACCAGAGCAAAATAAATCCAGAAAGCTGGGGGTAGGGAGGGGCAGGGTGCACAAATATTACTACCTACTATCTGGGGTATATTTTTTAACTTCTACCACAGAAAATAATATAAATACAGTATTAGAAACCTTCCTGGTAATTTACACAATGAACCTATATCACCTTTTAAATTTCCCTGCTATTCTAAGGTTTTGTTCCAGTAGGTCACTTAAATATCATAATCATCTTTAAAATTTCAAAATAAACGAGGCTAATCATTTCAAAATGCAAATCGGGTCACGTCAATTCTTCCCAGTGTCCACCTCATGAGAGTGGGACCTGATCTGCTTTTGCTCACCACTGTGTAAGTATCCCCACTTTCCAAGAGTTCAAGTTACACCACTTGGCTTTTATGAAGGACTGATATTAGGACCAGTTTTTGCTAAGCAAAAGAAGTCAGAAGAGGATTTTTGCTTTTATGGGGAAAAAAGGTGAAAATCGAAAATAGTGTTTAGCATTTATTTTGCAGCGAGCCCTTACAGAGGCAGCATGCGCCGCAAAGAACTATACTCCTTCCCCAAGGAACTATACTCAACATCCTAGCTTCAAGCTGCCATAGTTCTGAGCTGTGTCTGTCCACATCTGTGCTTTATCCCAATTTATTTTGTGTGTCAGCAAGACGTGTCCTAAGGTATCAGGAAAGCCTAAGAGACGTTATTTGGGGGGGGGGGGGGTGCTGGGCACATTCAGAAAGTTTTCCATATAAATTAACGATAATTGTTTTTTCACTTTATACCACTTTGGCTCATGAAATTTTCATAGGAACATTCTACTTCCTGGTAGCAGGGGAACCTGTAATCCTGACACCTAGCAGGGAAGGCTGGCACATAGTAGGCCCTCATCTGTTGCATGAATGCAAAGTGAATGAACTAATGTGATGAGACAGGTGAATTTCTTTCTCATTCTGGCTTTGAGATTCTTAAGCTACCTGAGTCACATTTCCTTTCCCAGTTGAAAGATGACAAAGAACGCCTTGTCTGAACTGATGAATCTTTGCAGTAACGGAGAAATGGTTAGTATGTTTCCATTCTATTAATTGCAGATGGAGTATCACGAGCACATGTTTACATACATATTAATCAAGCGTATTTAATACAATCCTTGATCCCTGAAATCTAATTAACATGGGCATTGTTTTATCAAAAATGTGTTTGAATTTAGACTGGGGTAAATGTTAGGTGGAATGAGGTATAATTCTTTCACACTGCAAAATAAAAATTAATATTTATAGAATTGGCCATGTAAGGAAAAATGCATATGGAAATAGCATTCTACTGGACTAAGGTAGGGCACATGGACACACTTTCTTTTTCCCAGATTGGTCTATAGAGGAATTAATTTATATCTATGACAAAACCATTTCTCTGTAAAGAATAGAAAAAGCATGGATAGGCTCTTGTTTTTGTTTCCTGATCGCTTGTTCATCTCCGCATATTTTGATGCGCATGAGAATATTCTTATAGATTGGTAGTTATCTATAAAACACCTTTTTCTCCAGCAGCTCCCACGGTTTCAGTGATGGTAGGGATTTAAGACTCTTTTTTTTTTTTTTTTAATTTACATCCAAATTAGCATATAGCGCAGCAATTATTTCAGGAGTAGATTCCTTAATGCCCCTTGGCCATTTAGCCCACCCCCCCCCTCAATTTGTTCTCCATGTTTATGAGTCTCTTCTGTTTTGTCTCCCTCCCTGTTTTTATATTATTTTTGTTTCCCTTCCCTTATGTTCATCTGTTTTGTCTCTTAAAGTCCTCCTATGAGTGAAGTCATACGATGTTTGTCTTTCTCTGACTGACTAATTTCACGTTAAGCATAAACCCTCCAGTTCCATCCACGTAGTTGCAAATGGCAAGATTTCATTCTTTTTGATTGCCGAGTAATACTCCATTGTATATATACACCACATCTTGTTTATCCATTCATCCATCGATGGACACTTGGGCTCTTTCTATACTTTGGCTATTGTGGATAGTGCTACTATAAACATGGGGGTGCATGTGCCCCTTCGAAACAGCACACCTGTATCCCTTGGATAAATGCCTAGTAGTGCAATTGCTGGGTCGTAGGGTAGTTCTATTTTTAGTTTTTTGAGGAACCTCCATACTGTTTTCCAGAGTGGCTGCACCAGCTTGCATTCCCAGGGATTTAAGACTCTTTTAATTCTGCACAAAATATGAGCAAAAGTACTGCGAATTCTTGTTCCACCAAAATCTCTCACATAGGAAGTAATAAAGTCTTGATCAGTGTCATCACGTTCTCCATGACAATCTGGTCTCCCTAAAAATAGATGTTCGGGGGGAAATTCCTCTCAGTGATAGGCAAACAGCAATTATTATTCCCTGTTATTAAAATGCTCTCAGTTAATTGCACAGATATCAGCAGAGAGATTACCTTAAAAGGCCGGATACCTAAAGAAGGGAGTTAGTCAGAGTGTTGAGCCCTCTGGTCTAATTCAGAGGATGGTTTACAGAGAGATTTAGTAAATATTTGTGAAGAACCATTAACATTAAGTAAACAATTCAATGCAGGCGAAGAAAAAATGTATTTAAATAATCGTGAAGGAACCTCCCCTGATAAATACTGAAAATGAATTATTTCTAAATGAAAACAGCCCAAACACATCCACAGAAGAATACTACCAGAGATATCTTCTAAGCATTCTTTGTTGTGTATATACACAGTTTATCATCCAGCACTGTATTTATAAGAAGCACATGTTCAAATTAAAAAAAAAAAAAAAATCACACACACACACATAAAAACCCTGATGTTTTCACCCAGGATTCTTTTACAGAGTTCAGTAAGCTTAGTTCTTTCTTAGCATTTTTCCTCTTTTAGTCCCAACAGAAATCAGATTTCACTGTTTGCCTTACATGCTGATAACACACAAACTCGCCAAGGTTTGGTACCATACTTTGATTGACAGGGCAGAAGAGGAAAGAGCAAGTTAAACGAGGAAATTCTGAGATTTCACCTCCAAATGACAGATAAAGCTAGCCAATGAACGTGAAAAGGAAATCTCTTGGAAGGCTTCCTGACTCCATTAAAATCCAACTTTGATGAAAATACTCTGTTAAGGAGAAAAATAGTGTCTCTCTAGTGAAAACCGTGTAGGACACCTGCTATGGGGGAAGCAGGTGGTTGAGTCTACCCTGAAGGCTTCAGAAATATTAATATTTAAACCTCTCGCATTTCACTCAAGTTCAGGGCAGCTTCCTAATGCCTGGAGGAAGACAGAGCAGGAAACTCGCAAACCACAAAGCGGGGAATACCTTCTAATTTGGCCACAGCGGGGTCTGCTGTCTGAATCCCTCTCAGCCTCTCTGTTTGCTGTTAGCTCACAAAGGCCCTGCGTTAGTTTCAAAGCTGGCTGCTTCCTCTCTGCATTGCAGAGACATAACATGTCATCAGAACACAGGGTTTGCCAGGGCCATGATTTGTTTGTCTAGACTGGTCATTGAACTCTGTTTATTACTAAACATCGTGTGGAACGGGCAGCGAATCAAAGGGGTTTCTGGGAACCTGCGAGGCCCGTCTCCCTGACTGAGCACAAGCAGGGCAGCGCATGGACGTTCTTCCTTCTCAGTTTCCACAGCTTGCAGAGGCCTACCTTTCCCAGGACCTGGGGGCTGTGACCATCAGACTAACCTTTCATCTTTTTTTGACCCAGGACATGACCCCGGGTCACTTGAAACCCTCAGAGCCTCCTCCAGCATTGTTCGAGTAGGCAGCCCTTAAAAGCCCTATATTCTGGGTTGCTGCATGGAGAGGTCATGAGGAATGACTAATGATTAACATTTGAAAATGGAACATGAGAGGAAAATGCTACCAATCACAGCAAAATAGTCTGTCAAAGACCAGAGGGCCAAGAAAAGAAAAAAAAAGGAAATAAATAATATCCTCTTTTCAAGATGCAAATGTGGCATTTAAAAGAACTCTTCAGGTCTGGTTTTAGAAATACACATAATTATCAGATACAGTTTCATTTTTATGGATACTTGTTAGCCTAATTTTCAATGAGTAAGTCCTCTAGAAGATTTCATCTAGAAGATAAAATGCAGACTCATGCCTTTCGTTTGAAAATAATCCACACCTTGATTATTTTTTTTTTTCCCAAAGAAAAAGTACTACCGTTGCCTATAAAAATAAAACTGCTTCGGACTAAATCAATTCTCCCCTGCAGCATTTCTGAATTGGTGATGTTACAGATGCCCTAGGAGCTGAGAGACCTACCCAAGCTCCAGGGCCTGAGGCTGAAGGTCTCTGACTTTCCACATTGTCTAAATGGGGGCAAGTTATCTAATTTGTGTTTCATTTCTGCCTAGAATTAATAGCTCCCTCACAAAGGGATATTAAGCAACACAAACTAGCACTTCCAAGGAGGTCTAGCTTCTATACTCTAACAATTCTGTGGTCAACCTCAGACTGAGAAACCAAAAGGACCAAAAAACACCAAAAACAAAGAACTGTAGCCAGGGCTGTCTGGCCCTCGCTTTGCGGAGGTCTCAAGGTGGCCAGCAGGAGACCTAGCCCCAGCCAGTCCACTGTGTTCTCTCCGCCTACACAGACACAGACCCGTATAATCCCAGCAACCACCGGCCTCCACATCCTCTGACAATGTTAGGGAAATTCCAGGGGAAGTAAGGGAGAGAGGACACCAACCTAGATGTTCCTGAGGCCCATCCTGATCAAGGCCCTTGCGATGACTTCCAAAAACCCCACATAACAAAGAAAACCAAAGGGTGCTGCCCCAATGAGCCTGAGGGGCTGCTGTGAGACACGATACACGGAGCCGATTAACGGGCCTCCGTCTCAGCTTCAGCCCTTGCAGAAAGCTGCTAGTGAAGTCAGATGCTTAAAATGATCATCCCTGTCTTGAAACTGTAAAACAGTTTTGTGATTAGAGTAAAATCAATGTATCATTTACGACTAGGAGTAAGATTCCATTTGCCCAGCCAGCTAGCTAGGGTTATATTCCTGGGGGGATAGGCGAGAGGGGCACACTTTTGTTTTCACTCTTCCTCTCCTTGCCTCAGCCCCAAAAGGTAGGTAGGTGCCTACAATGTGGAAATGCTGGTTGAATCGAACTGGATAAATTCAATGAAACCTGTAAAACTCCAAAATAAAACAAGGGGCACCTGGGTGGCTCAGTCAGTTGAGCATCCAACTCTAGATTTCAGCTCAGGTCATGAACTAATGGTTCGTGAGTTGGAGCCCTGCATTGGGCTCCAGGCTGGCAGTGTGGAGCCTGCTTGGGATTCTCTCTCTCCCTCTCTCTCTCTCTCTCTCTCTCTCTCTCTCTCTATCTCCCCCCTCCTCTCCTCTCTCTCTCTCTGCCCCTCCCCAGCTTGCGCTCACTCTCTCTCTCACTCTCTCAATTTGGGCATTGATTTCTTCCTTTTTCTTTTTTTAAACTGAGTATTTACACAGAAGGTACTAAGTTATAATGTAACTCTCAAGTTAACCATGGGCCTCTTAGTCTTCCAAGTTACACAAACACAAAGGGCTTTAATGATTTTTTTTTTAACTAAAGAGAGAAAAAACATGCCATAGGATGAAAATCACTTTTCCCAGTAACACCAGTACTCGGGCCACTCAAAGATAGGCCTGTGAGTTCTTTTTCCACAGCACCCTTGCCTAAGAGTAGCACGGGAAACTCTCACCAATCCATAAAAATTTAAGTTCAATAAACACAGGTAGGTTCATGGCATAAGAGGTTCTGCTCATGCAGTTAAATCATTAGAACACTTAAATAATAGAAGTCCACTCCTAAAAAGTGGATTTTTAGACAAGTCAGTTCTCACTTTCAATCAGCCCGAACGTAATGCATAAACAACTTCCTCTACCACGATGAAGAGAAGGAAAAGAAATTCCATAAAGAACCCTAACAATCTAGTTGGAAGAGACACAAAATAGTTTTTGCCAGGAGCCCTTTGGAAAGCCATTCATCCTTTAACGACTGTTCACATGTGCAGGAGACTAATGAGCACAGGAGATCTGTATATAGTCATTCTTTAAATACAGCAGGAGACTTAGCTCCTTTACAAAGAAACGATCTTTTGGGGTGCCTGGGTGACTCAGTCGGGGTTGGGCGTCCAACTTCAGCTCAGGTCATGATCTCACAGTTCACGGGTTTGAGCCCCGCACTGAGCTCTGTGCTGGCAGCTCAGAGTCTGTGACTCCTTCTCCCTTTGCCCCTCCCTCGCTCACGCTCTGCCTCTGTCTCTCAAAAAATAAATAAACGTCTAAAAAATTAAAAAAATTAAAAAAACCAATCTTTAAAAAAAAAAAGACAGTGACCATCACCAAATTACAGGATTATGAATATGTTTCTTGATTCTTTTCTTTATTTGCCAAGTTTTTACACAATGACCAACTTTAACCTTTAAATGGAGAAAAATATATATATTTGAGTTTCTTTACATTTAAGAAATCCTGTGATAGAATCCAAGGTCTGAAGACTGAGATAGCCCATTCCTTTCCTTTGTGCGAATTACCAAAAGGCCATGCCCTGGGGCAGACACAGCCTCCGCCAGTTTCCACCCCCCCGCCCCCCCCCCCCCCCCCCCCCCCCCCCCGCCTGGCGCCCCGGTCCTGTCTGCTCCACGTTTCTATTACATCAAGTTCTGCTTCTGGTCACATTTGCACCTGTGTGTGAACTGCGAGAGTGACCAAGGTCCTTGATCTTCACACGCTGGCCAGGAATTTGCATCTGGCCCTAGGGAATCTAAACTGGCCTTGATATCTTACTCAAAAATCCTGCCTTAACAAGGCACCCCACACAGTTATATCCTGAGAAACAGCAATCTGTGTTTCAGCGTGAAGGAGTACCAGAAAGGACTTCACTAAATAAAGGAGAGGGCGACAGGGACAAATAAGGAGAAAATCACCTGTTTTCATGTCCCCTTTCTGCACATGCAACTTAATAAGCTGGACCTTTACTCACTGCAGCTTCTGTGCCTTAAAACCTCAACATCCCATCATAGGTCTTTTTGTTTCTAAATAATGCCCCTACCCAGCCCACCCCCAGGACAGTATTGACCCCTTCTTCAAAGGCTATACAAATCCTCATGGCTGTGAGCAACATTGTTACTTTTAGTCACTCTAAAGGTCACACAGGTCTCCCCTAGATGTTCCCTGTGTTTCTGGAGCCCCAGGATCAGAGCATTCTGCTGCCTGGTCAAATCTGGATTGTACACTCACGGTCCTCAGCTCTTTCCATGTTGGCCAAATCTCCAAGGTAACCCATAGAGGCTGGGAGAAATGAAACAGCCACAGGGCACCTGGGTGGCTCAGTTGGTTGAGGGTCCAACTTCGGCTCAGGTCACGATCTCACGGTTCGTGAATTCGAGCCCCGCATCGGGCTCTGTGCTGACAGCTCGGAGCCTGGAGCCTGCTTCGGATTCTGTGTCTCCCTCTCTCTCTGCCCCTCCCCCCGTTCATGCTCTTTTTCTTTCTCAGGAAAAAAAAAAAGAAAGAAAGAAAAGAAATGAAACAGCCATCCACATCATCAGAGGGAGGGGCACCAAGGTGACATATGGAGAAGGAGGGAGGGAAGAAAGAAAGGGTCTATGACCTTAATGAACAGGATTAAGTCTGGCCATCCAGACTGGCTACACAATTCTCAGAGCTCAGCACAAAAAGAACGCAGGGCCCCGTCTTTCAAAAAGTATCAAGAGTTTCGAGACAGCCACAGCAGAGCATAAACCAAGTGTGGGGCCCCTTACCAAGAGCAGGGCGCTGTGTGACTGCACAGGTCACAGACCCGCGAAGCTTGTCCTTCAGGCTATCGGTGGTAAAGCCCCTGGCTTCTCTACCAAGTAAGTGCCAGATGGACTTCAGAGAACAGAGTAGTGAAATAAATAAATAATCTCACACACAAACCACTGACAGGTAAAAAGTTCTAAGTCCCAGGTCAGCCTCTTATTTGTAGATAGCTCAAGGCGCTGTTAGGAATGTGTTTTTTGTGTGTTTTGGTTTTTTTTGTTTTGTTTTGTTTTGTTTTGTTTTGGAAAATGGGAAATCAGTAGTGACCAACGTCACAGAAATAGGACTCAAATTTGGCATCTCCTGTCCTGTAGGTGGTGAGTATGTTAAATGTACCTTCAACCCGATTAAGGAGAGCAGGGGTTTTCTGTTTTATTTTTTAAAGTTTATTTTTTATATTAAGAGAGAGCGCAAGCAGTGGAGGGGCAGAGAATGAGGAAGAGAGGGAGACAATCCCAAGCCCGCTCTGCGCTGTCAGCACAGAGTCTGATGTGGGGCTCAAACTCATGAACTGTGAGATCACGATCTGAGCTGAAATCAAGAGTTGGACACTCAACTGACTGAGCCACCCAGGTGCCCCAAAATTTACCTTACCGGGGCAGCCAAAGACAGCACTAAGAGCCTTCACTTCCTAGAAACCCTTGAACCAGCGGGTTCCCAAGCCCCGACTCCCCACACCCCCCACCAGCCTTCCTGGTATTCTCTGACTTCCCATATTACCACAGTCCTCCCAGGTCTCAGCAGGGAGCGATAAATCGATTTATATACATATTTTTAAACCAATTCTTTGCTTTTTATGCTCAAAAAGTAGTTGGGGCTGAACCTTTTAACAGAATTCACAGGATTCAGGATCTCTCCAAGCGGGATCCTACATCCTTAATAAACTGTTAAAGAAAAAAAAAAAAATGTCCAGGCCCCAACTCTGCAGCGTGTCAAGGCCAGAAACTGCTTTGCAATGTAAATCACTTTTTTAGGAGAAAAGAGAAAACATCAAAAATTCTAAAACTGGCATTAAAAAAGTCCTGCCGAAGTAGATGAATGGTTTGTGGACCTGTAAAAACATACTCAGGCCTTGTATGAAGGTATCTTTGGCTTTCAAACATAGAAGCCACATGGTTATTAATGGTCTGGTCTATGCATTGCATGGTCCTACCTGCTCACACAGCTAACCCACATACACCCACAGTTCCTCCTCGGGGGCACTAAGCAAACAAGTTAAATTCCTAGGGCCTACAGCTGAAAGAGGCACTCGTTTACTCTGAGTAGCTATATTTCCTATGGAAAAGGCAGGGAAAGAGAACGCAGTCAACAGCCTACTGCGTGCTAAGTTCTATGTCCAGCGCGTCCTTTCACAAAAGTGGGCTCCTCTTTTTGTCTCCGTTAAAAGATGAGTGCCTTCCAGGGTGCCTGCCTGGGTGGCTTGGTTCATCGGCTAAGCGTCCGACTCTTGATTTCAGCTCAGGTCATGATCTCACGGTTTGCGAGTTCGAGTCCCTCGAACTCTGCCCCTCCCCCCTTGCTGTCTCTCAAAATAAATACGCGGTTTTTTTTAAAAATAAAAAGTAAAGATGAATGACTTTCTGGATGTCACACAAGTGATCTTCAGCAGGTACCAACACCTCCTCCTTCCCACTCCATCGGGGTGCAGCCGATCGCCCTGTGAGCCAGAGGCAGGTGCAGTAGCTCAGTGGTAAACACACAGCCAGCAGTAGGGAAAATGCTGACAATGGAGTGCAGGAGTTCAGAATGTGTCCTCCCTTCCCACAGGGAGCAGCCTAACTCTGGAAACAGAATACAGGACCAGGGGCTGTAGCAATCAGAACATTCCAATAAAGCAGCTGGACCAAGCAACAGGGTGTCCGCACTGGTCAGCAGAGGCCAGCCTGGAAGAGGCCAGGAGCAGGCACCATGCAGAAATCCATATCCAGTCAGCCCAGCTGCAAATGGGAAATCTCTACCAAGAAGAAGAGGGTCCCTGTCATCAGCCTAGTGACTGAGTGCCCACGATGAGTGCCCATCCCACAGGTGAAGAGCCTGCTGTGTGCTTCAAAGGCTAGTTCTACTCTTGACGAGCTAAGTGACCTTGAGCAAGTAGCTTAAACCCTCTGATTCAATCGACCAATATTCAATACCAAACTGAGAGGTTTTGAAGACTTAAATGATTTGAGTGGGGTGGCTCAGTCTGTTAGGCGTCAGACTTCGGCTCAGGTCACGATCTCACAGTCTGTGAGTTCAAATCCCGCATCAGGCTCTGTGCTGACAGCTCAGAGCCTGCAGCCTGCTTCGGATTCTGTGTCTCCCTCTCTCTCTGCCCCTCCCCCACTTGTATTCTGTCTCTCTCTGTCTATCAAAATAAATAAATGTATTAAAAAACTTTTTTAATAAAACTGATTTAATACGTATAAGGCACTTGGAACAGTACCTAGGATATAGAGTGAGCAATAATTGTCAGACATTATTATGTGCCAAGTACATTCTGAAGCAGACCTGAGACCCCGGAAAGTTCTTGCAACTCCAGAGAGGCAGAGCCATCCGTGGGATGCCTTGAAGCCCCCAACAACAACCCCCTTTCCAGCAGCCCCTCACACAGAGTGCCCGGTGGCCTCAGCTCTGACAGGGCTCGATAACCCAGGCACACCACGATCCAGGAGCAGCAGCCGGAAGCAGACCGTGTGACAGCTCACATTTTCTGTGACCAGACTCCCAATCCGTTCTCCCGGCAGAAGTAGGCCCCTTCTCGTCTGGTGCTTGTGAGAAAAACCATCAAATCGCTGATGCTGAAACTATCTGCAAATTCCAGGGAAGTGTTGTGAAGAAGGCACGATTCCCTCTCCTTTATGATTATCATGAAATGCTTGGGTGCTGCCAGGGGATTGCCATCCCCAAACCGATCCCCAGAGCTCCCCCAAGAGAGGGCCCCACTTATAACCAGAACTTTCCTAATGGGAAGCCCGTCAGCTGGAGGACTGGTTTTCCTCTACGGCTCTCACAAAGATTAATGGTTCCATTTGCAGCTGTTTAATAGTGTTCTAGGGAGCCCCTCTCCCTCCTGTCGCTTACCCCTGGGATGGCCCAAGGACTTGCGGTTAATGGGGCAGGTAGAGAATCCATTTGTTTCCCCTTGACTGCGTGTGCTAACGCTGATCTCCTACTCTACCAGGTCTCTACGTCTTAATCTCAGTCGTGCCTTGAAGGAGTGTTTCTCTCCCTCATGCTTCTAACATGGCCAGGTATTTGAACATCTAGAAACCGATAGCTTCAGTGAATGCCCAGCTTGGGTCTTCCAAGGACCCCGTCCTTAAAGAAGTAAATACCTAAAGTAAGCTTTAAAAAATGAGAATATCTGGGGCACCTGGGTGGCTCAGTCCATGAGGTGTCAGGCTTCAGCTCTCGTCATGATAGCGTGGTTCATAGGTTCCAGCCCCGCATCGGGCTCTGTGCTGACAGCTTGGAGCCTGGAGCCTGCTTTGGATTCTGTGTCTCCCTCTCTCTGCCCCTCCCCTGCTTGCCCTCTGTCTCTCTCTCTCACTCTCTCTCTCTCAAATAAATTAACATTAAAAAAATGGTTTAATGAGAATACACAACAGCACTCCTGCTTCCCGAAATGATTGCTGCCTTTTACAGTACTGATAACTCAAAATGCACCTTTGCTTAGGACATGAGAAGTCATCAGACTGGACAAGAAAGGGATTTTGTTTTGCTCGTTAGTTTCTCTGCAACCTCCTTTTCCCATCTACCCCACCCAGCTCTTTATACATCTGTTCATTCTGTGTATAGTTACTAAGACCCTGTCATACTTTTTATCCCCTTCAGTAAAACCTTTTTTTCTTTTTGGTTTTTGGTGGGGTTTTTTTTTTTTTTTTTTTTTTTTTTTTTTTTTTTTTTTTTTTTTTTTTTTGAGAGAAAGAGAGGAGGGGCAGAGAGAGAGACTCCCTATCAAGCTCTGCGCTGTCAGCACAGAGCCCAAGGCACGCTCACAAGACCATCACCTGAGCCGAAATCAGACTCTTAACCGACCGAGCCTCCCAGGTGCCCCTCAGTAAATCTTTTTTTTAGTGCCAGTGACCTAATCGTATGGTTTTATCTGAGTTTACCAAACAGAATCCAGAAAATTCAGTACACACAGGATGGGAGTCTAATCCCTAGTGACTGGCCTTCTTAGCCACTGATAGATCCCGTGGAACATAGGCAGCCTTGACCTAGCCTTGGCCTTGCAGCTTTCTTCAGAGAAGGAAAGCTAACTGACTGTGAACCTCATAACCATATCTGCAGCATTGGAAGGGGATTTGTCCAAGTGGTCAGGGGAACAAAGCCAAACAGAAAGTTCCCAGTCAGGCATTCCCACCACTTGAAATGGAAGACTTCAGTTGGCTTGGCACGGGGACCACCAAGGGTCTGGGACCATTTGGCTGTTCAGTTTTCACGGTCTCTCTGTTGGTTGTTGGTTGTGCCCAATAATCTGAGCTGGTGAAGACACTAGGACTCCTCCTTCACACCTTATTCCTGGGGGTTTATGTGTTGGGAAGCAATCCTCCATGGTTCTCTCGCATTTTGCATGTCTTATTAGTAAGCCCTGGACTGTCTTTTGTCCTGGGCTACCATTTCAAGCGTGTTTGCACAATAGCCTTAGGAAATTGTGAATAGCATGGGAAAAAAGAGATAGTCTCTCCGTCCAGAGCTTAGTCCCCGTGATAAAATGTTTCGTTTCCCTAAACTCGTGTGTCTTCTCCTGTAACATCAGCACTCCCTGTGTAGCTATCGGCTGGCCCTCTTCTCACCATGTAAGGATTGAGGCTCAAGGAACCAGTTCAAAACTGCTAACACTAGCTGCCGCTTATGCTGTGATTGATACACTGTTCATCTCTGAAGTAAGACTCTCATGTGTCCCACCAGCATCCACGAAGCCGCGGCAGGTGAGCTTGGTAGCTTATAAGTAGGGTAAAATCCTAGGCCCTTTGCAGCTCTGGACCATATGTTATAATGACAGCAAGCTTCAGGCCACATTTTAGCACGCCTGCAAACACTGATGAGTCAGCAGGCCCACAGAGTCCCATAATCTGTTCTTCAAATGACCTGTGGCCCCGCTTCTCTGTCCCTTAGGCACACCAACTACCTGGTTTACCTGAGACGGATGTGGCAAAATACTCTAATCCTCTACTTAGATTAAGTGACAGAATCCCCTATCAAGTGACAGCACATAGGACTAGATTGGAGCTCTAGGCCAAGAATGCCACTCCAAAAGGTATTAGGTTTCTGGTTCTACCACAGTCTTAGACTCTATTCATGCAAGTGTATATTTCTACCCTATGCACACAAATCAAATGGCCGTCATCGCTCCAATAAATTATTTCTAACATTCCTTTATAACCATTGATGAATCATCTTTGGCAGATCTAGTGGGGTCTAGTCAAAATGGGCTTATAGTAACCGCCTCAGGGTATGCGTTTCCAATTAGGACCTTCAAATGCTAATTCACTAATCCCTGGAGTACCAATCCCTCACTGGGAGATACTTCAGATGTTTAATCTGCCCCACCAGGATTTGATTTAAACCAGCAAAGCACACACAGTTCACACTATGTGTTCTGAAGTATGTGAAAGTAAATTCCAACACTCCAGTGGAGTCATTTTGGCTTTTGGAAATACAGCTTCTGGAACCCACATCTCTTCCCATTTTGCCTTCTCTCTACCGGAAGACTATTTGCTTCGCTCTTTGGCTCATAGAGCCAGGGATCTTTGGCACAAATGGCCTACAAATAAGTATCAAGTACAGTCCCATGTAACTCAATTAACCTACACCCCTTAAACACAGCTTACACCCCACATTACTCACCTTCTTTCTCTTCCCTTCAGGTTTCCTAGCTCCTTTGCTAGCCCCAACTCTTCCCACACATTCATTCATTCATTCAACAGGTATTTATTTATTTGAATACCTATACCGCCACCAAGCAAGCTCTCCCAGGGTCACGGAAAAGAAAGACTCACAAACCAAATCAACACGCTCAGCACACACCCCCTCCCCCCACCCCAGTATATTAAAGTCACTTAAACACATGGCAAGATACAAGTGCGACTACATGAGCTAAGTTAACATACTCAGGATAAGATATAAGCAGGGTGGGAAGACCGTACTACCTGAATCCTAGTTACACAATGATTTTATGTCCTCTCTTTCACTCTGTCTCCCTCTCTCTCCTCTCCATGAGACTTCTCTGCCACTCGTGGGGTTCCAAGGACCACACTGAGATGGGCCAAAGTGCAGTCTTGCTCTATCAGAGATGCAGGGGCAAGTACATCTGACCAATAACTATAACTTGCCAAATAGCCTGCTGAACAGCTACGGATTTGATTTGCCTTTCTCGGGCTGAGCACAGGAGGATCCGTAGTGGGACTATAAAGATATCACTAGGGGCGCCTGGGTGGCTCAGTCGGTTAAGCGGCCAACTTCGGCTCAGGTCATGATCTCGCGGTCCGTGAGTTCGAGCCCCGCGTCGGGCTCTGTGCTGACGGCTCAGAGCCTGGAGCCTGTTTCAGATTCTGTGTCTCCCTCTCTCTGACCCTCCCCTGTTCATGCTGTGTCTCTCCCTGTCTCAAAAATAAATAAACGTTAAAAAAAAAAAAAAAAGATATCACTAATGGGTGCCAATTTAGGGCTGACATAGCTGTTAATGCAGAAGTGATCAAACATTAGGACATGATCTTTCTATTCTTCCTTTATCTAAAAGTAACTCTCTTGTTTGTTCCATTACATATTCCATTCTATTTTTAACACGCCTTATGGTTTACTAATTTACGTACTAAGTGTATTTAGCATATCTTACGAATGCTACCTGCAGAACTGCTTGCTTCCTCATTCTCTGCATGCCTAACACATCAGGGGCCTTTTGCCTATATCTCATAAGCTACTACGTAAATGGGAATGAATGCTTAACACATCATAGGAGTCTCAAGCATCCTATTTGTTTTTCTTGTATTATTTGAATATTCTCAAATAATAGAGATAACTCCCATTGCCCATTACAGGCATCCTAAATTAAATGTAGATTATAAGACAATACACAAAATGATTATAAGTACCTAAGGATATGCCTGTACGCAGATAACAATTGGAAGATACTCTAAAAATTGAAACACTATGCTAAGATAGTGATAATCATGAGCAGCTTTTCCTTCAAAACCTTCTCTAATATTACTGGTACAATATTTCCAGGAACATCCATTATTTTTAAGTAGGTTGACAATCCATATATGCCGTGGGTTGTTCCTTTTTGACCAAGAGTTCAGGTGGGAAATAGTTAGCTACAAAGCCTATCTAAAGTTGAAGGGGGTTGATGAAGCAACCTGAACTCTTGGAGAAACACATGAACCCTAAACTACTTATTATCCTAAGAAAATGCTTTAACCATACAGGTTCTTTACATATTTTATACCACAATTTTTAGGCAACACATGTAGCTATATTTTTTGCTTTCATCTAAAAGTAGCTACTGAATATCACCCGCCTAGTAATGCTTTCCCCCCTGTTTATAAAATTTCACTTCAAATTTCAAGATAACAAAGAAAATTAAGATGACTCATGAATTTTTGAGTAGAATTTTCGGGGCACCTGGGTGGCTCAGTCGGTTAAGCATCCAACTTCAATTCAGGTCATGATCTCACAGTTTGTGGGTTCAAGCCCCGCATCGGGTTCTGTGCTGACAGCTCAGAGCCTGGAGCCTGTTTCAGATTCTGTGTCTCCCTCTCTCTCTGCTCCTCCCTGGCTCGTGCTCTGTCTCTCTCTGTCTCAAAAACAAACATTAAAAAAAAAAAAAATTAAGAATTTTCACCTTTACTTGAATGGCTAAAGCAAAAACTATTACTTTGACTTTCTCTCTGTGTCTCTCTCTCTGTTTATTACCTGAGGAACAATTTTCTAGATTTTTCTAATTCACCAGTAGCCCTCAGTTATTATGATCCAGGTTAATTTCTTATATTTATACCATGAATCAGTTTCTCAAAAGACACAGATGTAAAAAGGGACTTGGTACCTTGAAACTCTTAGAATTTGTTAAAAACATATCTGCATTGTAAATTGAAGAAATGCTTAATCAGTTTTCAAGATGTAGTGTACGAAAGGAGTGAGCCTCAGAGATTTCCAACTAAAGATCTGCCAAGCCCACTTGCAATCTGGGGGGAACCCAGCTGCCCTTTCATCATCGCCCAGCAATTTAGCTTCTCTGTGTGATGACATGAACAGATAGTCCTCCAAATCTTGTCTTTGGGATTTTGCTGAATCCAAGTTGAAGAGTGTATGACATGAGGAAGGACAGACATGCTTACTTAGCTTGAAATTTTCATATGCCAAGGAAAAAATTTAGAATGTGATAGGAATAAGGGTTATCTTTTTTTTAATATGAAATTTATTGTCAAATTGGTTTTCCACATAACACCCAGTGCTCATCCCAACAGGTGCCCTCCTCAATGCCCATCACCACCCCGCCCTCCCTCCCACCTCCCATCAACCCTCAGTTTATGCTCAGTTTTTAAGAGTCTCTTAGGGTTTGCCTCCTTCCCGCTCTGTAACTTTTTTTCTCCTTCCCCTCCCCCATGGTCTTCTGTTAAGTTTCTCAGGATCCACAAGGGGTTATCTTTTTGAAGCATTCAAATGCTTGGGCAACTAGAAGTTCCATCAAACACAGAAATAATCTTTCAAAGTTAAGTTTAGGGTGGTTCTGATGGACTCTCTCTCCTAGTATCTGTCATTAATAAAGTTAGTGTCTCAGCTCTGACAGAGACTATGTTTGCTTTTCCACCTTCTCACTGGATCGGAGCTGTTAGGCCATCAAACTTGTACTGACAAAACATTAAATCGGGTAAAATCATGCACTTTTGTTTCCTCAAAGCCAATCTTTTCAATCATGTTCTATGCGCGTGTGAAGAACATTTTAAAGAGGAAAAGAGGTTTGTTTTAGAGAAACAGCAATTCTCACTGGAAGCTCTAAATTTAGTATTGGTTGATGAATGATAGTAGGCATATGAATTTCACATGGGAGAGAAAAAGTGATGATACTTATCTATGTTTTTAAAACAGTGGCTCACTGGGGTGCCTGGGTGGCTCGGTTGGTTAAGCATCTGACTTCAGCTCAAGTAATGATCTCATGGTTTGTGAGTTTGAGCCCCATGTTGAGCTCCGTGCCCATAGCTCGGAGCCTGGATCCTGCTTCAGATCCTGTGTCTCCTTCTCTCTCTTACCCTCCCCTGTTCGTGCTCTCTCTCTCTCAAAAATACATAAACATGAAAAAAAATTAAGAACAAAAAACACAATGGCTCACCATGGAGGATATTCCAACTGGGCTGCCATTGCTTAGTATAATATTGAAATTCCTGTTATAATTGCTTTTAGGGCCATTTTCCATGAAGAAAAGAATATCAGGATATTATAATTGAGCTTGTTTGATCTCCTACTTCATTCATTGACTCTGACTCCTCAGGATTTGGGTAATTTGCAAGAATGCATTTCAGGTAGAGAGAATTTACCATCACTGAGTATTCAGAGAAAATGCCAAAGGAGCAAGAGGACTTTTAGTTTGCTTTGAAGCTACTTCAAAAAAGCTAACATTCACTCACTTGGGTGACTATGTCCCGGTGTGTTGTGCTCATCGAAAATATACAAGGTCCCTCATCCCCATGCCGAATAGAAACTGTCCCACAGGACTGCCCTGTCGGAGGACTGCTGAGCTTAGGTGTTGCAGGCACCATAGGGCTTCCTGCAGGAGATCTTGCCACTGTGGAGCTGAGCTACACCTTCTGGGGTCCCAGGCCTGCTTCCAAACAACTTTGGGGTGTTCCCTACAAAGGGGCTCTTCTAGTCCTTCTCTACGTACTTGCTCACCATTGAAAGTTGAGCCCCCAGCCTGATGGAGCCCAGCATCCCCTCGCCACATGCTAGGGGCCCAAAAGAAAGCCAAGACCAATGACAGTGTAAGTTTACCCAGTGCCCCGGAGGCAGGTGGATCAAGGGCTATCGTGCAGCTAGAGATCTTGCTTCCCAATCTTCAACTAGTTTTTATAAGAGCAAAAAGAGAAGCCTGGAGGAGCTACTGAACAAGAACAGCTTGGTTCACCTTGAGCCGGAGTATCCCATCAGGGGTCAAAAAAGTGACAGCATTGGTTTCTTTTGTTTTCAAGCTAAGGTAGCACTTCATTTACAACTGTTCCAAGGACTGGGTGAGCTAGATCAGTTCACAGGATAAACAATGCTTCCACACAAAACTGCTTTTCGTCTCAGGATAGAAGAATCCCAAAGACAAAATCCCAGAGGCAGGCCTTGAACCAAAGTCTTCCCCTACCAGCCTCTTGGGGATTCCTCAGCCCGTTACTACCTAGAGGATTATAAAAGGATTTGTTCAAAGACTTCCACCTGCTCTACCCTTCCTCCATCTAGGACTCCGCTTCTCCTCATCCCGTTATGAGATATGTAAATACCCCCACTTTTTGGTGCAGTGGGAGAGCATCTCAGGGTCAAGGTCAAGAGCTAAGCTAAAAGACAAGGCCCTGTAATTCAGATAGCTGGACTCGGGCTTCCAGCGTTAACTGTTTCTCCTCCACATAGTCCCTATTCTGCCCCCACCCAGAGCATCACACTCTTCTGGCAACTTCTTCTTCTTCTCCAGCCTACACTTAGCTCTCTCTGCTTTTGCGGTCGGAAGGAAGGAAGGCCCTTTCTGCCCAACCATAGTCCACTTCTAGACTTTACACTCCTGCATCTCCCGCTCAGCCTCTTGAGCACAGGCTGGACAATGTGCTCTGAGCTCTGCCGCAGAAATTCCTCCAGGGAAACTGCCAAGGAAAAGAACAACTTCTGAGCTTCCCTGAACTGCCTCCTCCTCCCAACACATGCACACGTCGCTCTTTCTACCCCCTATCCCTCTAAAGATTCTCCTTTCCAAAGTTCAGACTTTCTCATTTTATTCCCCCAGGTATAAACCTTCACCATCCCAACCAGAAGCACCCCAAACCAACCAGGAGTCTCTGTCTATAGTACCCAATAGATATATCTAATCTCTCCAACTCATCCACACAAAGACAGACATGTATAAATGAAACCTATTTCCCGGTATGTTTTCATTCCCCAAATACCCATTGATAATTATTTGTGGAGAAGCAAGTCGCAGGATTTCCCTCTGACCTGACGGCATACTAAAAAGCATTAGGCCTAAGGCCCGATGATGGGCACATCAGTCACTCAATTGGGCTTTCCATGAACATTGGGATTCTATTCATTTATTCCTCTGGTTGCCATAGAAGTGAAGCCACTTCTTACCTCCCAAGGCCAATTCCTCTACTTTTCTTTTTTAAAAAACTTTTTTTCTTAATGTTTATTTATTTTTGAGAGAGAGACAGAGTGAGCAGGGGAGGAGCAGAGAAAGAGGGAGACATAGAATCGGAAGCAGGCTCCAGGCTCTGAGCTGTCAGCGTGGAGCCTGACGTGGGGCTTGAACGCACGAACTGTGAGATCATGACCTGAGCCGAAGTTGGACGCTTAACCAACTGAGCCACCCAGGTGCCCCAGAATTCCTCTACTTTTCAAACACACCTAACATGTCTTTCTCATCTTGGGGTCCATGAGCTGCACACTTCTTTCAATATCTTTCAACATTCCCCTATAAGATATGGCTGCGCTAATTGTATAGACACAGAAAATGAAGGCTTTATACCCCAGGCTCAGAGCCTACATTTGCTCCAGACCAAAGCCCCTCAAACCCGAGTGTTTATCAGAATTACGGGGGTGAGGATTAAGTGCAGATTTACGGGTTGCTGGGGATCTTCTCGTGTAACAGACCTGAGTTTTATTAAGATTTTATTTTTTCAAGTAATCTCCACACCCAACATGGGGCTCAAACTTTCAACCCCATGATCAAGAGTCGCATACTCTACCAACTGAGCCAGCCACACGACGCAACCCATGATTTTGAAAAGGGCTCTTTGAGAAACACTGCTATATGTGTCTTAGGTATTTTAATATGCTGTAAATCCCTTGAGGCTAGGGGTCACTCTTTGCTTTGAATCTACCCTAGGCTTTACTACACTTTCCCTCCTACAACAGGCCCATGATAGATTGAAGGACACTGGAAAATGTCATCACATTGACATTTACTACTTAATATCACAAGGAGCATGTTGCATGGACCCTCCAACATTGTTGTGCCTGTTCCAAGAATGAAACACGGGGCTGTCTTAAGAAACAACAAGACTGGCTGTCTGGAGGGGCTGTGTGTGCAGCAATGATAAATTCATCCCCCCCCCCCCCCGCCCCCACGCCACTGTGTCTTCTTCTAAGTAAAACTGTGTGAGTAGCTTGCTCATTAGCTTCCCTGCAGGAGGTAGTGAAATGTTAACTTTTAGCGAGCCATTAGCTGAGAGATAGCCGATTACTTATCCACTTTCCCACTGTTTAACCTCTGTTCACAAAGATGCACCCCTCACATTCCTTTAGAATGACCTGGCTCTTTAAAGCCCAACTACCCAGCCCTAAATCCAGCCATCCAGCTGAGGGTGTTACAAATGTAAGTACAACCTCAACACCCTACAACAGTAAAAGAGCCCTTGTGAATTCTCTCTCTCTGGGTTTTCCTGGCTACTCTCGGCCCTGGCGTGTGAGGTGCCTGCAGACCCTTTACCCAGGAAAACCACTGTCCATCCTGGGGTCCAGATGACAAGAACAGAGCAGACAACCCAGCCCCAGAGACATCACTGAGGCCTGGAGAAACGTGAATGTTAATGTGTCTGTTTTTGATTTGATTTGGTTCTAACTCTTCAACTTCTAGAATTCTTATTCTCCAGCAGCAGGTACATATTTTCAGGGTATCAAAATGTTTCATTTTTACTTTAAATTTCGGAGAGCACTAGGATATTTCAACTTTTTAGTACCTATAGTTGAACATTTTGCGAAAGAACTCTAATGTTTCCGTTCAACGCTTTACATCATAGTCAGGATTAAAGTTATTGTTTCACTTGAATTAATTGTGCCACACACTATTGTAAGCATTCTGTGTATACTGACTTATTAAAATAAAACAGCAATAAGAAAGGTGCTGTAATTATTCCCATTTTACCCACAAGGAAAAGGAAGCTTAGAGAAAGTGGTAACGGGATATGTTTCTGCAGGGCCAGATTGCTACGTGGATTATGAAGTCATCTCCCACTATGTTCTAATGAAGGAAGGCTCACCAGACTTCAAGTCTTTCTCTTGAGAGCTCACTTCCATTCAAAATGTCTAGCCTGAACATCACAACGAGTCTTTGGGAAGGCATGTGTGTTTTAAATGAGTGCAGCTTTTTCAAGAGGTACACAGAGGTATGCTGTGTAGAACATTTCTTCATTGTTCAGGAGTATCGGAATATTCGAAGATGTTCAGAATCCTTAGTCCCAACAGGAGCAAAAGAATGCAGCATCGATGAGCAACCTTTTGAACCCAGAGAAGCCAGAGAAAGGCAATACAAGTTTGATCCACCATTTGCACAAGTCAGGGTAATGCCTGGGGTCCGTATTACAGGGTATGGAGGAAACAGGAGTGGGAAACTCCAAAAGACTTGGCTTGGAACCGGTCTGATAAAGGTCTGCAATTTATCAGCACAAATGAATTAACCTCTCCAAAGTCTCAACTCCTTCTTCTGTAAAGTGAGTGGCAAAACCTCTGTGATAGAGTAAAATTAAATGAAAGAGCTGAGCTAACTACAACACAGTGCTGAGCCCAGAGAAGCTCTGAATAAATCTGAATTCCCTTGCCCTCGCTCTCCCTTTGACACAGAACTAGAGGTCAAAGATGTGGCTTCCAGTCTTTGCCCTGCCATGTGGCCTTGGGCATCTCTTTTCATATCTCCAGACCTTGGGTTCCTTACCAGTAAGAAGAAATGAAATCAAACTATCTCTAAGGGAACGTACAATCTAACAGTATGGTCTGAAGGTTGAAGGGCAAGTGGAGAGACCCATGAGCCAGGACAGGAAGGCAGAGATGAGGAAGGGCTGGAGAAGCCACATGAGTAGACCCACTCGAGGGCACCTGATCTCCAAAGATAAGACAGGCTCCAGGCTCCCCGAAAATTGGCCTAACCATGGACATGTATCACTGTAACATGAGAACAGACACATTCATAGAAAGTCCACTTCCCTGCCCCTGGATCTACTCCCGGTGCACAATCTTCTAACCCTTCCCTCCCCGCTCCCCCAGGCCTCCGTTGCCCCATGGTTTTTCCACCATCAATGCCCTTCCAGTTCAGTGAACCACTTCAAGATGGGAATAAGTGATAACACCACCAGGTGTGACCCGCTCTTTCGGCAGCTACCCCTGAACCCCGGTGGCCTGTCACAGACTCTTTCTGTTTGCAGCTCTTGGGACCAGTCAGAAGAGTTTCAGTCCATGGGGACTCCAGAATCCGCTCCCTCAGAAACACCCTCCACAATCATCCCTGCTCCACCAAGCAGAAGGGGGTGCCACACTAGCACTCCGGGCTCGGTGGCTCCGCTCACTCTGAAACAGCTCCTTTATCCGGATCATTTTTTGCTTTGTTGATGCAGGGCAAGTCTCAAGCACTGGGGTGGAGACGGGTGACAGTGGGGTAGCCCACAGTCACTTCAGATCCCCAGTGGTGAATGAGGGCACGGCCCTGGGACCGACGAAGCTCCCATCCTAAATACAGGTCTTAATGCTGCTGAAACAGGCTGACGGCCTGCAAGTCTGACACTGAGAAGGTGGTCCTTGTCCTCCACACCCTCACCCCACAGGAAGTTCTCAAATCAGAAGTTATTTAATTATACAAGCATGTCCCAGGTTCCCAGGGTTTGAATCCCCAGGCTCCCCTGCTGAAAGGATGCCTAAGTTTCAATATGCGCACACCTCTCATTTGCAGGAGAAGGAACAAGTCCCAGGGAGGTAGGATGACTTGCCTAGCCCTCCAGAATTCCAGCAGAGTGAAGACCGGAATCAGGCCAGGGTGCCAGCCCAGTGCTCCTGCCCTCATTCCCTGCCTCAGTGGGCCAGGCTAACCTCATTGGCAGAACCATAGGCAACTAGCCGGCCCTTTGGCTCCTGAGATTGCACGGAAGACCCTGAAGAAAAGCAGGCTGTGAGCCTATAGAGAAATGTTGCACGTTCTACATTATTTCTCTGTCTTCTTTTGGTTATCTGGTTTTCAAGGGATTTTCCCCCGCTCTTTGGAAAATTATGAGCACACCTGAGGCTTGTGTTAAGAACATTTGCGTTCTCAGTGGTCTGTTGACAAGGGACAGACCTTGTCAAGATAAGAGGGGCAGATAAATGAGGGGAGAGGAGGAGGAGGAGAAAGGCTAACGCAGTGTTCCCTATGTACTTTCTATGCACCACACACTTTCCAGCCACTGACTCCTGTAATGCTCACAGCTCCATGAAGTAGACACTGCCAGGATCCCCGTTTTACAGAAAAGGACCAGAGAAGTCCAGGGAGCTGGGCCAACTCCCAGAGCTGGGTAGGTTTGATGACAAATGTGAAGGGCTGCTCAGCACATCAAAGGGCACTTATAATTACTTACTGAAATCCATTTCAGAGAGCTTCAATGTTCCTATGCCTTCAACAAAAGGAAACTTCTAGAATTAGTTTTAATCCAGAAGAGGAAAACATCCATGTCAATTTTGCAACCTGTTGGAGAGACTCAATTATAGAATCCCTAAAGCTAGCTACCAGATCAGACAGTATTTCTCACTTGCAGCTCTCATAAGGATAAACACATGACCTGCTCCCCACCAGGGAAGAACCTCACTCCTCAGCCATTATTTTAGTTGAGACAAGGTCTCTGCTTTGAGCCCCTGAATTCCTTCTTGGTGTTCTTCTGACTTGTTTCTTGAATGTTTGTGGAGGATGCTAAATTTCAAGAAAGAGAGGGTAATGCAGAAAGCGCCTGGAGAGAAATGTATTTTGTTTGCGATTTCTAAAAAGTCTACCATTTACAAAAGTGGGTGATGGGTGTTTAGTCTCTTTTAAGAGGTTGGCAGGTTTACACCTTAAAAAAGACAGCAGAGAGGAATCCACACCTTAACACATACACTAGACCTCAAATTGCACTATGAAGTGAAACAGTGTGTTAATAATTATGCCAATAAATATGCTGGTGTTTTTAAATGGTGTTTAGGGTGAAGCGCCCCGCCCCCCCAGCCTCGGGCTCCCTCTCCCTCACTGTCCCCATCAGTGCCAGTGCACAGCGACCCCTTTGTTCTCCCATCAGAGGGAAACTAGCACAATAAAAGCCTTGTTTCTGATAAGAGTATCTGTCACTGACATAGAAGAAGCAATGTGTTTTTTATTGAGTCGACCCCCTTAATGAGCAATACACAAAAGATCGTTAATTATAAGCCATCCTCTGTCCCAAGCCCATATGTACATTTGCATTTCCAAAAGCCCCACTCGGCCCTTTTGAAAAGGTTTGCCTTGGTTTTTGCCAGGCTGGTTAGGAAATGGCTGCACCGGAAGATGCTGCCAACATCAACACTAAGTGCACAAGACATATATGCAAATGGCAGATGCAAATGGTTCAGTCTCCTAGGCAGGCACCTGCTGTGCAGGGAAGGATGTTCAGAGGTAACATCATCGGTGCCATCCTGGGCTCTCGCCCCTGGAAAAACCAATGTCAACTGGGCAGAGAAGTGAATTTCCTCCTTTCTCTGCATTTGCGTCACAGCACGCACACCAGCAAACAGAATTTAACTGGGTTCTGGGACCATGGACAAATGAAAAGGAAAAGGAATTGGCAGGCTTGGCAGAGCTCTGTTCTCCCTGGGAAATATGGATTAACTTGCCAAACTAAACAACTTATTGAAGCTGCTTCTTCGGAAATGCTTTTTGGGCTCAACACACTGGGTCAAGCCTTATGCTTATACTTTACACGACCCAAGGTCTTAGAAGACCATTTGTGTTAGAGGAACAATGAACTTGTTAGAGGAACAAGGAACTCTTACCATACGATCCAGCAATTGTGTTCCTTGGTATTTACCCAAAGGAGGTGAAAACTTATGTCCACATAAAAACCTGCACGTGGATGTTTCTAACAGCTTTATTCATAATTGCCACAGCTTGGAAGCAACCAAGATGCCCTTCGCTAGGTGGATGGATCAACAGTGGGGCATCTAGACATGGAACACTCTACAACCCTACAAAGAAATGAGCTATCGATCCATAAAAATGCATGGAGTAACCTTAAATGCAAATTACTGCGTGAAAGAAGTCAACCTGAAAAGGCCCCATACCATATGATTCCAACTAAGTGGCATTGTGGAAAAGGCAATGGAGTCGGTGAAAAGATGAGTGGCAATCGGAGGTTTGGGCGGGAGCAGGGGGAGGGATGAATCATTGTAGTGCAGAGGATTTTTAGGGCAGTGAAAATGCTCCATGTGATACCATAATGATGGATACATGTCATTGCACATTTGTCCAAACCCACAGAATGCACAACACCAATGTAAACAATGGACTTTGGGTGGTTATGATGTGTTGATGTAGGTTCATCAGTTGCAGCAAATGTATCATTCTGGTGGGGCTCTGCATGTGTGGGGCCAGGGTGGGGTACATGGGAAATCTCGGTACCTTCCTCTCGATTTGCTGTGAACCTAAAAGTGCTTTAAAAAATTAAGACTTTTTTTTTTCAAAGCTTATTTATTTTGAGAGAGAAAAGGAGAGAGATTGGGGGAGGGGCAGAGAGAGGGAGAGGGAGAATCCCAAGCAGGCTATGCACTGTCAGAGCAGAGCTCGACGACAGGGCTCGATCTCACGAACTGTGAGATCATCACCTGAGCCGAAATCAAGAGTCAGATGCTTAACCAACTGAGATACCCAGGTGCCCCCCAACATTAAGTCTTAATGAAAGTTTTTTTTAAAACTTGAGGAGCTGTGTCAGGAAAACATCTTCCCTAGGTTTAGCAGGACCATGCCCAATAGACTAAGCAGAATGAGCACTCGAATAGAACCTATATGAACCATATACACATAGCGAGAATGGGGGCACTAGGAGGCAAATAATTATTTAAATGAGCCATATTTCAGGTCTTATAATATGGAAACAGGTTTTCATTTCAAACAGCTTCATGCAAACCACTGTTTATAATTATCATGATCCCAAGATGTTGCATGTACATCAAATTTGGCTACATTAAATTTTTCCTCCAATGATTTACAATCTCTTTCAGCTCTGAAGTTAACGATTCAGGTATGTGCTTTCTAAGGCGCTTGATGTTTTTTGTACATCCTTTTTAAGTCTAATTTCCCTCAACATTCTGTCTTTCCCTTTTATTCTTCTGCCAAATATTTAGTCAGTAAGTATTACGGGTCAGGCACAGTTCTTAGCATTGACTTCATGTTTATTTGCCATTCTGTCCTTTTATTTACAGTCAGTGAAGATTTAGGATGACACTGTAATAGCACACACAAAAGACAGTAAAAGCCACAGTGCTGACTGTTGAAATGGACAGGATACAAAGAGATGTAGCATTTGATAAGATGGCAGGATAATGGGACAGATGGAGAAACTGATGATCCTTCTCAGTGAGGACAGGTGTATCTGGGAATACTAAGCCAGTTTATCCTTGTGTTTTCCTGCCCTCTTTTTTTCTCCCACTTGTACTCCAGGGATTTTTCTGTCCTCTAGCCTATACCACAGGAGGAAAAAACTAATTCTTCAAAGAAGCAATTTCCTTTCCAAAATGTCTAATGCATCATTCAATTACATCTGAGGTTCTCAGGTAATGAGCCAAAACATTTGCAGTTTTTCTACACAAGCAAGAAAACACAGAGTCAAAAAGAAGTGAAATTGATTTAGAAGACTAGCCCTTTCACCTAAAGGAAAAGTAATGCTTCCCAGAGCGATACGTAATTGAACCGACTGCAATAGCATGGGTTAAGCCATCTTCTTAAAATGACTACAAACTCATAAAGCAATTAGTGATGCTTTGTTTTTGGGGTTTTTTTTAAGTTTTTTTTAATGTTTATTTATTTTCTTTGAGAGAGGGAGAGAGACAGAGTGTGAGCAGGGGAGGAGCAGAGAGAGAGGGAGACACAGAATCCAAAGCAGGCTCCAGGCCCTGAGCTGTCAGCACAGAGCCTGATGTGGGGCTCGAACCCACAAACTGTGAGATCATGACCTGAGCTGAAGTCAGGTGCTTAACCGACTGAGCCGCCCAGGCACCCCTAAATGGTGATGCTTTGTAGGAAATGAAAGTGATGAAGTCTTCTGTGTAACAGCTCCTTTTTTTTTTTTTAAAGTTTATTTATGTATTTAAATCATCTCTACACCCACCGTGGGTTCGAACTTAGGACCCCGAGAAGAAAGAGTCGCATCCTCTTCTGACTGAGCCAGCCAAGTGCCCCTAACAACTCACTCTTAATGTCATCCTTTTGTCCCTTAACTTTTAAAAACTCTATAGTATGCACTGCAATTATCAATAAAATATGACTCCCATTTATGAATGGCCCTCAGCATAAAGTGAATGTGCACCGACCTGTCCTGCACAGCCCATTATAACTGCTGATGGTGTCCCCAGCCAGAATGGTGAGTTAATGTCAGGGCTATGACTACGAGTCCAAGTGCAAATCCCTCTCCGATTCACTTTTCTCTGTTCCTTAATGAGAATAACACCCCAATACAGACATAAACCTCCCCCAAGTTCTGATCACTCCACTTGTATTATTTAGGAGGTAAACTCCAAGTCTCCTAAAACTTCAAAACTCTGGCAGTTTTGACCAACACCTGCTTGAGAAGAGCACTTGTTTGCCCACTAAGATGCGAGCAAAGAGCAGACAGTTCTGCTGTGGCCCCAGCAAGGTGCATGGCATGCTGTAAGTGCTCAATTAACGACGGTTGACACGAAGGAGGAGATTGGCTGTCCTCCAAAGAAAACAATATTATGTTCTTTGCATCTGATGAGATCACTTAACTCTTCGCGTTTCACCTCAGGAAAATATTCCCTGTATTCCCTACAGGTCTGCCAAGAATGTAGGAGGAAAATGACAGCTGGAAATTCAGAAAATAACCTGCCCCGAAAGAAGATGAGGCTCACAAAAACGCATGCAGCTCTACGGGGTCTTAATGACCCCTGGTAAGCCAGGAGGCACCATAGCATTCTGGATAACTGAGATGTGTCAAGAAATCTCAGATTCGAATATAACAGAACACACAAAAAAAGTGAAGGTAATTGGGACTATTTGCTTTGAGCAAATTGCTGAGGGCGAGTACCTAAACCTCACTAAATCTCAGGTTCCTTACCTATAAAATGAAAATAACACAGCTGCCTCCTGAGGTTGTTGGCACAATTATGTGAGATCCTGTGCTAACATATATTCAATAAATGTAAGCTATTAACCATAATGACTTGGTGAAGTGAGATAATCCAAGAAACAAGTGAGCTCACAAAGGAATTGATTCAGATTGGACGTGATGAAGGCACCAAACATCAGAGGCTTTCTTCCTCAGCTTGCCACCGCGCCTTCCCCGCCCCACCGCCAAGGCAGAGATTTTTAACCTCGGATCTAAAGACCCTTCAAACTCTCTGAAATTGAATGCGGGATGTTGTGCCTATGTGCATTCTTCTACAAAGAGTCCAAAGTATTCACTAAGATTCTCAAAGCCATCTGGCACCTCCCCCAAATTCAGAGTCACTGCCATAGAATTATAGCAAACTCTTACTTCGAGTCTTGTTTTCCAGTCCAAATGGACACAAAACTCTCTTCTTCCTCTTTTGGTTCAGCCAATACACGGTACACTTTTCAAAAGAATTTTACGACGACTCTAAGGAGAAATTAGAAATGGAAATAAAACCCATACAAAAAAAACAAAAATGTTTGGAAAGATGAGCATCAAAGCACATAGCACAGGTCCCAATTCTGAGACCCCAGGACAGCCACACACGGGCTGGGCCTGCACGCAGGTGTGTGGACCCACATGCCTTCCTTCGTGGCTCCTCTCTTTTGTCCCTTAGATTAACTGCTTTCTTTCATTTAAAAGTGGAATTCTTTTAGACAATTTGCCATCTGCTTGGATTTCTTCGTATGGATACAGACCATCGCTTCTCTCTTACAATAACGTAAAGGAGAGTTTACTGGGGCTCCTGGGTGGCTCAGTCGATTAAACGTCCAACTCTTGATATCAGCTCAGGTCATGATATCACAGTTTTGTGAGTTCAAGCCCCTCATCAGGCTCAGTGCACGGGCTGCTTGGGATTCTCTCTCTCCTCTCTCTCTGCCCCTCCCCAACTAGCTCATGCGCTCTCTCTCTCAAAGTAATAAATATTAAAAAAAAAAAAAAAAAAAGAAGGGGCCCCTGGGTGGCCTCTGACTTCAGCTCAGGTCATAGTCTCGCAGTTCTTAGGTTTGAGCCCTGCGTGGGGCTCTCTGCTGTCAGCACAGAGACTCCTTAGGATCCTCTGTCTCCCTCTGTCTCTGCCCCTCCTATGCACGTGCTCTTTCTCTCTCTTTCAAAAATAAACATTAAAATATTTTTTTAAAAAAAGGAGAGTTTACTAATAACCAAAATGGCTGAAAATTATTCAATCTCTTGATGCCTGGGCGACTCGGGAGAGAGGCAGAGGAGATTAGAGAGAAAGAGAATATGGGGTGAACCAGAAAAGAAAAAAAATTGTTAGAGCCCTATACTATCAACAAAAGGATTTGCTTATTAGCACATACCCACTATCAGTAATTAGGTCCTTAATGTCAGTGAGTTTCAGAGACTTTCCTGAATAATAGATTCCTTTTCAGAACGAGGGATCAGAGGTAGGTAAGGAATACAATGATGTTAGATCTATTAGAATCCTCGAATATGCTCTCCTTCTCTCCCTCTATTATTAAGTCTGAACGGGTGAGGGCCTTCCAGAAAGGAAAGAGCAGGAAAGAAATCATGAAGAATAGAGGAGTTTCTGGAAATTATTCATATCTAATTCACAAACACTGGTTGAGCTTTTATTGAATGCCACTCTCTGGACGAGACTCTAAAGAGGAGGAAAATGAATAAAACTGAGTTCATGTTTTTAAGAAGCTCTTAATCTAAGGAAAGGTATAAATGATAAATATGATTTAAAATGATAAGCATGTTCATTCTGTGACAGGGAGCTGGAAGAGAAATAAGTTTCTTTAAAAAAAAATTTTTTTTAACATGTGTTCACTTTTGAGAGACAGAGAGAGACAGAGCACAAGCAGGGGAGGGGCAGAGAGAGAGGGAGACACAGGATGAGAAGCAGGCTCCAGGCTCTGAGCTGTCAGCACAGAGCCCGATACGGGGCTTGAACTCACGAGCTGTGAGATCATGACCTGAGCCGAAGTCGGACGCCTAACCGACTGAGCCACCCAGGCACCCCAGAAGAGAAATAAATTTCAAGAAAACACATCCTACTCTGAAGATCAGATTGTCCTACTTTAAAATTATCTCTGGGATCTGCCCTTTCCTGTCTACAACCACCTCCTGTTCTTCCTAGACTCAAAAGTCAAAGTTGACATGAAAATTTTCCTGGGATCACAGCATTTCATGGTAAAGTCCAGGGATAGGCCCTCCTGAGCATTTTGGCTATAGAGACAGTAATATCTTTCCACTTCCAAGGCAATGAAAAAGAAAAGGAGAGTTGTTCTTTTTTTTCTACAGACAGTCCTTGGAATTGTAATCTTTCCCCCTTGCTTCCAGAATGCCTTTTTCTGTAAAAGTCACCAATTTGCAACACAGAAACTATTTTGCCAGAGTGTAAAGAAATTTCAGGGTGTGAGCTCCATTGAGGTAGACAACATATGGGCATGCAGTCTGGTTCCTTAGACCAACTTGACACCAACTGATCCATTAGTAACTGGATGACTCCTAAGTTCTACTTCCTAGCCCTACATTTGTTCCCCAGGAAGCCAAACCCTTTTTGTGTAGACCCATCCAATCTTAAACCAAAACCATTCTCTTCCCCATCACAGGAACCTCTCACAGCAAGTCATTGGGAGATAGAAACCTTGAGTGCCAACAGGTGTGGGCAAGGGAAAGAGAATAAGATAGGCCAACCCTGGGGGGCGCCTGGGTGGCTCAGTCTGTTGAGCTTCCGACATCGGCTCAGGTCATGATCTCACAGTTCGTGAGTTCGAGCCCCGCATCGGGCTCTGTGCTGACAGCTCAGAGCCTGGAGCCTGTTTCCAATTCTGTGTCCCCCTCCCTCTCTGTCCCACCCCTGCTTGTGCTCTGTCTCTCTCTGTCTTTCAAAAATGAATAAACATAAAAAATTTTTTTTTAAAAAAAGGTAGCGCAACCCTGGGATCCACCAGCGGGGTAAAGAAGAGGAATCCTAGAAAAGTGTATTACATTGGCAGGAGGTCCAGCTTCTTCCACCTGAACTTCCAGAAACTCTTACCAACCCACACCCCACTACACCCACCTCTCTCTCCAGTGGGCCCCATGCCCCACTTTTAGACCTCCACCAGACCTGCCCAGCTGGAATTTCAAACGTGGACCAAGTTAGTCAACACCGTGGTTAGCAAATGAATGTTTCCTCCCTGCTGCTGCAGCAGGAGAGAATTTTCTCGTCCAAAGTGAGCACTTAAAACCGTAACTGAGCTCTCTAACTACCACACATATACCCCTCCTACTTCTTCCTATATTCTTATCTCTGGGATAGCTCCATTATAATGGTTAATTTTATGTGTCAGCTTAAATAATCACAGGATGCCCACCCAGGTTAAATGTTATTTCTGGGAGTGTCTGTGAGGATATTTCCAGATAAGATTAGTATTTGAGTGTACGGACTCAAGAAAGTCAACTGCCCTCCCAGTGTGGATTGGTATTATGGTCTGAATGTTTGTGTCCCCCCACCAAAATTCCTATGTTGAGATCCTAATCCTCAAGCTGATGGTATTAGAAGGTGAGACTCTTGGGAGGTGATTAGTACCCTTATAGAAGAGGACCCACAGAACTCCCTTGCCCCTTTGCTCCATATGAAGACAAAGCAAGAAGTCAATAGTATGAAACCAAGGAGAGAGCCCTCACCGGAAGTAGACCATTGCTGGCACCGTGATTTCAGACTTCTGGCCTCCAGAACTGTGAGAGATAAATGTCCTCTGTTATAGGCCACCAGATCTGTGGTGCATCATTACAGTCCAAACAGACCAAACAGTGGGCACCATCCAATCTCTTGAGGGCCTAAATAGAACAAAAGGCAGAAGAAGGAAGAATTTGTGCCCTTTCCCTCCTGCCTTGATGATTGAGATGGGACATCTCATTTCATTTTCTCCAGCCCTAGAGCTTGGATTTATACTACTGGCTCCCCTGGTTCTCAGGGCTTCAGACTCAAACTAAATTACACCACCAGCTTTCTTGGATCTCCAGCTTGCAGATGGAGATCATGGGGCCTCTCGGCCTCTAAAATCTATGAGTCAATTCCTCATAATAAATCTTCCATCGATTCTGTTTCCCTGGAAAACCCTGACTTGTACCCTCCTCAAGTCCCCACATCGGACAGTAAGACACGCACCTCTCCCTCACCTCCCACATCTGAATCAGCCAAGTCCTTAGAGACGCAAAGCATCATCACATCACTTCTTACCTCAATTACTGAAATCTTCTGTAACTACCCTCTCCCTGCTTCCAGTCTGTTCCTTCACCCATCCTTTTCCCAATAGGGTACCACGGAGCTGCCACAAAAATGATATAAAGCTGCTCGTGCTTACAATCAAGCCTTCCTGATGCCTCAGGCATAAAGATGAAATGCCTCTGTGTGTCATATAAGACACTTTCTGATCTACTTCTCTCTCTCTCTCTTCCCCCAAAATGGAATAGTTTAACCAGTTAAAACAAAAGGAGATTTCCTGAAAGGATATGGGGGCTGAGGCTTGGGAAGAGGCAGGAACCATGGACACTAAGGAGGAAATAGAAAGGACAGCAGGAGTGTTCCAATGGGAACAATCCACTAGGCATGCCAGTATTGCAGTGAATTACCTCCAAGTCTTCATTCCAGCCTTGGGTCAAAAGTGAAGTTCAAGGAGAGAGAATCTGAATGGCATAGCTCAGCTTGCTGTCATTGTACTATTGAGATCACGTAAGGAAGGGTGTTTAACTCAAGTCTCTAGGAGAAAGGGACCTGTGTATTCCCTCCTGTCAACAGTACAACAGTGGGCAATGGGTAAGGAGAGAGATTAAGTCCCCAGAATAAATCAGTGTGGGGTGCAGCTGCTGGTCATCCGAAAAGTAACAATTGTGTATGTCACGACGCTGTTTTTCTTGAAACACTTCATCCCACCCTACCCACCCACCATTACCACCCTCATCCTGCCTGATGGATTCTTGCTTCTTCTGGGAAGCTTAGCTCTGCATTACCTCATCTAGGATGTCTTCTTTGAACCCCACAGTCTATGTGAGGGGCCCCTCTTCTGCATATCTTCATTATAGCTCTCATCATACCAAGCTGAAATTATTTCTTTGTCCTCTTCCACGATTATGAGTTAAATGGCCCCTTGTGAACTGCCAAGGAATCCTTCACCACCAAGGGTAACACTGAAAAAAAATGCAGATGCGTTTCAAACAACTGATTTAAATATAGTGACCTGCCAAAAATGATTTTTTGGACTGCCTTACGAAACCATTTTTAATGAAAGAAATGGAGGTTTCTCTGGGAAGCCCTAAGAAATCCCTGAATAATTCATGCATCTCTACACTGCTGCAGTGATTTGCATACTGCACACCTAAGGGGATTCTAGAACCAAATCCAGTCTCACCTTTGGTTCCTCGCTGATGTAATTCAGCAGCATATCATGACTTTTCTCTCCAGGCTAAAGCAAATAAGCTCATTGAACGCTTGGTTGGGATGCCTAATCTGTGGGAATTTTCTGTTTGTTTTAATATCTGCGAAGAATCTTAGTTTAATGTGTGGAAAGAGAGAAACATATTAATATATTTCTATAACCATCTTGTGTGCTTTTGAGAATGATTCATTCATTTTTTAAACCATGTTCCCTACTAAATTAGTCTGGCTGTCCTCCAGATCCATTTCGTTAGAGGATATTACAAATGTATTACAAAAGGGTTTGCTAAGTGAATCATTGATGGGCTTAATAAAGTCATTTAAAGGAAAACTCAACTACATCAACTAGGCTTTGTCAGGCCCTGAGCCATATTCGGAGAGGAACGCATGTTATATGGGAAACAAAGGACATTACAGATAACCTATTTTAAAACAGCAAATTTAGGGGCACCCGTGTGACTCAGTCAGTTAAGCATCCAACTTTGGTTCAGGTCATGATCTCACGGTTTGTGGGTTCGAGCCCTGCATCGGCTCTGTGCTGACCGCTCAGAACCTGGAGGCTGCTTCAGAATCTGTGTCTCCCTCTCTCTCTCTCTGCCTCTGCCCCACTCATGCGCGCTCTCTCTCTCTCAAAAATAAACATTAAAAAAAATTTTTTTTTAAGTAAATTTAAAAGATAGTTGGGGGGGTGCACCTAGGTGGCTCAGTCATTTAAGCATCCAACTCTTGATTTCGACTCAAGTCATGATCTCCGTTTGTGAGATCGAGCCCCACATCGGGCTCTGTGCTGACAGCATGGAGCCTGTTTGGGATTCTCTCTGTCTTCCTGTCTCTCTCTGCCCTTTCCCTGTTCTCTCTCTCTCTCTTTCAAAATAAATAAATAAAAATTAAAAAGAAAAAAAGATAGTTGCGGGGGGAGTAAAGCAGGCACACATGCGTACATAAAGAAGAAATCAGTATTTGTGCACTAGTAATTGAACAGAAATCTAACACAAGTTCCTAAAGCTGTGAGCTTGGTAGACTCTCAAGGTAAGCCAAGATATGCTAGATCTCCTCCACAGTACTACGGATAAAGTGGGCACCTGGGTGGCTCAGTCCTTTAGCATGTGACTTCCGCTCAGGTCATGATTTCACAGTTTGTGAGTTCAAGTCCCACATCCGGCGAGCCCTACTTTTGGTAAAACACAAACCGTGCATTGGGTGAGCGCTGCTTCTCTCTCTCTCTCTCTCTCTCTCTCTCTCTCTGCCCCTCACTCGCGCCCTCTCTTCCTCTCTCTCAAGCAAACAAACAAACAAAAAATACTGGGGATAAAGTATTGTCTTGGATGGATGAAGCCTGATTCCAAGTTTATTGCTTGAATTTGAATGGGGTGGGAGTGCCTGCCCGAAAAAAATATGCAGTTGAGGTGAGGGCTTAGACGAATGTGAATCTAGAAAAGCAGGAATAAACAAGCAAGACCTTGTGGCCACGACATGGGCCAAACTGCCAGTGACTGAATCCGAAATGTCCCAGCGTCATCATAAGAAAGGAGTCCATAGCCACCAACACAAAACCAGGTTGTGGACAGGGACCCTGAGTCCTAACTGGAAGCAACTGCAAAACTGTGAGACAGGAAAGAGTAAACAGGCAGAAGAGAAAGGGATAGAAAAAGAAAGTAAGAGAAAGTCTGTGTGATACCCCTCCAGATGTATGTCTCCAACATTCAAATGCTAACACACTTAAAAAAAACCAGCCCTAAGAAAGGCAGCCAATAAAATCAATATTGGGAGACTTTCGTGCCACATTATGTGAGAGTAATAGCAGAATCTGAAAGTTCATTTATTTATTTTTTATTTACTTAGAGTATGTGCAAGGGAATGGGGGATGGGCAGAGAGAGAGAGAGAGAGAGAGAGAGAGAATCCCAAGGAGACTCCCACACTGTCAGGACAGAGCCTGATGCGGGGCTTGAACTCACAAGCTGTGAGATCATGACCTAAGCTGAAATCCAGAGCCAGATGCTTAACTGACCAAGCCACCCAGGTGCCCCTGAAAGTTCATTTAAAATAAGGGTTTTTAGAATCTTCAAAGAGAAAAAGAAAGAATATCCATTAAAATGGTCAGTAAACTGTGGAACGAAACAGGTGTGTATGGAAAAGATCAGATTGGAAATCCTGGTAATGAAAAGCATAGTACTTTAATTAAAAGTGCCATAGGCAGGATTAATTCCATCTTGGAAATAGTAATAGAGACAACTGGTGAACTGGAAAATGATATCGAGGAATTTACCCAGAATGCAACATAAAGAATTAAACAGGGGGCCGAACTGCAGCTAAGAGACAGAGAACACATACTGAGAGGTTCTAATATATGTCTAACGGGGGATTTCAAGAATAGAATAGAGGAAAATATCTGTGAATCAGTAGCCCAAGAGACACCGGCTGAGAACTTTTCATAACAAAGGAAATGACATGTGTTCTCAGAAGAAAATAATATATGAAACCTTTTACGTCTGTAAAAGGGAGCACCAGATGTCAAACAGAATACATAATAGTGAATTTAACCAAGAAACATTTGATAGTGACGTTGGTAAACATTGAAGATAAGAGAAAATCTTAAAAGCTCCTGGAGAGGGAACACCTGGCTGGCTCAGTCGGAGGAATGTGCAGCTCTTGGTCTCGGGGTTGTGAGTTTGAGCCCCAAGTTGGGTGTAGAGGTTCCTCAAAAAAAAAAAAAAACTCTTAAAAAAAAAAAATTCCTACCGGCAAGAAAAGACAGATGAGCTGCAAAGAAATGACAGGTAAACTAATTCTCATGCACAACGGACGCCAGAAGACAGCAATCTTTTCACAGCCTTGACAAAAAACAACTTTTAACCAAGAATTCTATATCTATATTATTTGCAACAGAGTCAAATAAATCTTTTTCAGACAAAAAGATTAAGTGGGTTACCACTCACATGCTAAGCCCCCAAAAATGGATAAAATATTTGGACAAATATAATTAGCCACTGACTTTAAATAACTAATTTGTGTTCTAAAAAATAAATAAATAAATCTAGGGGTGCCTGGGTGACTCAGGGGGTTAAGTGTCCAGCTCTAGATTTTGGCTCAGGTCATGATCCCAGGGTCATGGGATCAAAACACCAAATCAGGCTCCTCTTAAGATTCTCTCTCTCTCTCTCTCTCTCTCTCTCTCTCTCTCTCTGTCTGTCTCTGTCTCCCCACCCCTGTGCACCTCCTCCACTTGTGCTTGGGCTCTCTCTCACTCACTCCCCAAAGTAAAATAAATAAAAGTCTAAAAATCTAGGCAGAGATACTCTGAAAGAGGGGGGTGATATTCGGTGGGTAGGAAACGCTAAATTCCTTGAATCTTTCAGGAAGAAGGTACAGATATTGGGTAACTCAAGATTTTGTTAGAAATTTTGCAGTAAACACATAAAATACATATAACAAATATATATTATAGATCATAAATATAAGTCATAGATTTGAATATAATCACAGAGAGTAAAATCTGAAATATAAGAGTCAAAGTCTTCTATTGAATGGACTCGAACCCTCTGTGGGGCAGAACTTAAGGTGTGGAGAAACGGTTCACCAACGACTGCCCAGGGCCTGAGGAAACAAAATTTTGCCACATTTCTTGTTTGCTACTGAAAAGGAATTTAAGCAGTGAAAGAATCACATGCTGTGAAATTGAAGTCAGATAAAAATTAAAATTTTTGCTTCTTCAGTAACTAAAGGATTTAAGAGAAAAACTTGGTCCTCAGTTCGAAGTTGCTATTAATTATGACTCCATTCACTTAAACACTTTTTTGTCTACATTAATCATTGATTGTAAGGTGCCACCTAATTTCAGAAACATTACGCATTTTATTTTTTTTTTCAGCTGAGTTATATTTGACATACAACGTTGTGTAAGCTCAAAGCGTACAACACATTGATTTGATACATTCATACTGAAGTAGGATCACCATCGTAGCATGAGCTAAAACCTCTGTTGTGTCACACAAGTATCTTCTAGTGGTGGGAACAATGGAGACGTAGTGTCTTAGTAAGTTTAATGTTTAAACTACAGGATTATGGCCTAAAATCACTGTACTGTGAAATTTTTTTTAGATTCCCCGTATTACAAGAGATATCCTATAGTATTTGGCTTTCTCTGACTTACCTCACTTAGCATAATGTCCTGAAATAGAATTTCCTTTTTTCTCATTCATCTTTATCCATCCATGTCCTTTATCTATTCGTCCATTGACACTTAGCTTGTTTCCTTATCTTGGCTATTGTGAATACTCCTGCAATAAACACAGGCGTGTATATATCTATCCCTTCAATAAACCATTTTCATTTCCTTTGGATACCCAAAAGTGAGATTGCCAGATTCTATGGAAGTTTCATTTTTGATTTTTTGAAGAATCTTCATATCGTTCTCCACAACAGCTGAACAAGTTCACACTCCCATCAACATGCACAAGGGTTCCCTTTCCTCCACATCCCTGCCAACACTTATGTCTCGTCTTTGTGATGGGGAGCATTCTGACAGATGTGATGGGATTTCTCATCATGGTTTTGATTTCACTTCCCTGATGGTTAATGATGTTGAGCACCTTTGCATGGACCTGTTGGCCATTTGAAGGTCTTCTTTGGAAAAAAAATGTCGATTTAGTCCCTCAACCCATTTTTTCATCAGCTTATTTGAGCTCTTTTGTCATTGTTTTTGAGTTATATGAATTGTTTGTAATTGTTGGGTAATAACCCCTTATCCAATACATGGTTTGCAAAAACATTCTCCCATCCTGTCGGTTCCCTTTTCGTTTTGTTTCTTTTACTGTGCAGAAGCTGTTAAGTTTCATGTAGTCCCACTTGTTGACTTTTTATTTTAAATTAGCATTTTAAATCAATAAAGTTTATTAACTTGATTTGGAGCCAGGTAAAATGGTTCTCAAATGCATAAGAGTCTTCATAGGGAAGCTCATTAAAATCCAGATTGCAGATACAGTTCTCAGATTCTGATTCTGAAAGTTGGGAAAGTCTAGGGCTCTGCATTTTTAACAGGTAATTCTTACATGGGTGGTAGAAAGACTATAATTTCTGAAATGTTGGCTCAAAGTTTAAACTAGTCAGGCAGCCCTAAGGGAATCAACACCAAACATGAAAATGTGTCATGCATTCTGGGAGAAATCTAGGTTGGAACTCTGACAATTCTAATTAATGAGCTAAATCCTACTCTAGAAGTCAAAAGACCTGGTCCTATCCCAGTTCTGCTAGTAACTAGCTTTAAGACTTTGAGCAAGGGGTGAGGAAGGATTATTTTTCCCTCTCTGGGACTCAGTTTCCTCATCTATAAAATAAGATTGTATTAATCCCCGCCAGCTCTAATGACCTTTGGCACTGAGTTTCAAAAAAAAAAAATTTTTTTTTTTAGAATAAAATGTTTTATTAAAATAAAAAACTTTGTGTAAAAGCATTATAGATCAAAACCTCTGTTTATGTTTATTGATTTAATGTCCATTTAGGCACCAAACTGGGCACAGCAACAAGATGCCCATACAAAGAAAACGGGCACACACTGAGATTTCTCCTGTGCGAAAGGGGGGCTCTATGAGTTGTATGTACCTGGAGTGTGGAGCTGTAATTAATTTCATCATTATGCATTCTTTGAAAGAAGAGTTAGCCCATTTCCCTGGGAGATAGCGGTGGGAATGTGTCACGTCACTTAATGCCCAGGACGGCTTCTGTTTGGGGACAGTTTCACTAGCATTAGGACTGCAAAGAAGCAGGCTCCGGATGTCACCAAACTGCCCCTCAGACTCCTATCTCCATCCTCCCAGTCCCAGTTACCCCCGGTTAGCAGTTTACCAAACTAATACAGCAAACAGGGAGTGAAGAAAATGCGGGCAGGTTCCTCTAATTGGAAAGTACGTTGGCAGTTGTGCAGAGCAGTTTAAAATAAAAACGGTGGCCTCTGAGAACAACAAGGACTCGATTCCCAAGCTAGAATCTCATAGATTCAGCCCAAAGCCAATTGGCACACACAAGCTCCAAGTCCCGGGGGGGTGCAGGCCCCTGGAGGAACTGCATGTTAGGGGGCCCTAACCAAACAGCCTTTGGAGAACAAATAGACTGTTAACCAGTTCTAAGAAAAAGAGTTTTTTCCTTGAAAAGCTGTCTTTTGTGAGGCTCAGATTCCTCCAGCAATGAATGTAGTGCCAAGCTGTTAACCCAAAGACTGAAGCCCTCCACACCTCCGCCAGAGTTTCCCGTAGGGTTCCTTATTTGTTCTGGAAGCTCTTTCATCAACACTTGAGTCACTCCTACAGTGTGGACTCTAAACACGGCTGTTTAAGAAACTATCTGCAAATACTGCAGGGGGTAATCCCCAAAACAAGGTGTTAATGGGTCTCTGGGTGATTCCAGCCCCCCACACAATAACCGGTAGTGGTTTCTTTTCAACTGAAGAGGTTCTGCCCTCAGTGTTAGTCCAGGGTGCTGAGCCTTCTTACCTGGGCTTGTTTTTCTTTTTCTTCTTCTTTTCAGCTTATGTTTCAGGGAAGGGTAAAGGCAAAAGAAAGTAGTACGAAATACAACAAACGGACCTTTCTCTCCTCATCTAATGCTAATTGTAGACCATTAAAACCAAAGTCAATCAGACCGTACAGTATCTTCGAGAAGAACCAAAAGAGGAGGGACGTTTGTCATTCCTGAAGTCTTCATTCACCAAGAGCACAGGAATCCTCTAAATGATAAACACCTCTTCGTGCCTCTGGCACAGATGTCCAGTTAACTGTGGCCCAGTTTCCCTGCTGTTGGCTGAGCGGTTTCCAGAGGCAGGGTGCCAATCTGCACATTGCTGACATTAATCCTTTTTACCATCTTTCATCTCATCTCCCACCTCTGACCTCCGACAACTCCACAATGTCAGCTCAGAACGGGCCCCTTCCCTTGCCAGTAAAAATGAATCTTTCTCGTAGGACCGAAGTGAAGCACCCTTATTGGAGTGGTGATACAGCAGGAGGCACCTACCCCGGCACCCATCAGGCAGGGACAGACTGCCTGCCTCTGGGCCCCACCCCCAAACTCCTTTATCTTTGGAAACACCACCCACCACTGTTATTTCAGAGCGAGTTCTTGGCTTTGGCGCGAACGGGAAACTGACCTGGGATCTTTAGTGGTTTTCTCAGTGGATAGCCCTAGAGCAACAGAGTTTCAAATTTCCGGCTGCAATACTCTTCCTTTGCTTGGGAGTGGGGCCTGAGCAGTGTCAGGGGAAAGGACTGCACGGAGGGTGGTGATCCTTCCCCCAAAGTTTCCGTGGCAGGCACAGGGTTTACCTGTGCTTATGAGGGCCTCGTGGGGCTGCGTGCACTTCCTCATGGGCCTTGCTGCCCAGTTGCCTCTGGTAGGACTGGCCTGGAGCCGGCAGAGCCCGGGTCAGGAGACAGGATGCAGGGTCTAGCCACTGTCTGAAGTGGGAGCGGGGACCGAGGCGGCCCAGCGCTGGGAACCGAGCGCTCAGACATTACTTCACATCTCAGCGGAATGATGCAACAACGTCCCTGCTGAGGGTTCTGTTAAACAGCTCAACGTTTGCTTCTCTGTCCTCAGTGATATTCTTGTCACCAGGCCAATGGCTTCATCACAGGAATGAAGCCGGGATCCTGTGATAGCCATTTTTTGTTGTTGGTAATGAGAGTAATCATACTGGGCTCCCACTTCCGGTCACGGTGCAAAAGCCAGAAAGAAGAAAAGTGGTACTGCCTTTCTAACTCCTCTTCCTGAAGACTAAATCTTTCTATATGATCCGTTCAACAAATATTCACTGAGTGGTTTTTGTGCCCATGGCAATATGCTGGGTGCTGGCTTTGCTAGAGGATGCTGGGTTCAATAGCACCCTACCCTCAAGGAACTTGTGAGACGTGACAGAGGTTGGAAGTGCCCATAAAAACTAGGTGATCCAGGGGCGCCTGGGTGGCTCAGTCGGTTGAGCGTCCGACTTCGGCTCAGGTCACGATCTCACGGTTCGTGAGTTCGAGCCCCGCGTCGGGCTCTGGGCTGATGGCTCAGAGCCTGGAGCCTGCTTCCGATTCTGTGTCTCCCTCTCTCTGCCCCTCCCCCGTTCATGCTGTGTCTCTCTCTGTCTCAGAAATAAATAAATGTTAAAAAAAAAAAAAAATTCTTTAAAAAAAAAAAAAAAAACTAGGTGATCCAAAGTAGCATTCCGGAGACCTGGAGCTAGATGGAAAGAAAGGCTGTTTCTACCTGAGGAAGAACAATCAGGGACTGGGCTGTGTTGAGTTGTCCTCGTATGTATGTATGTTAGACTCGAGGGTGAGTGATTTACCTCTACCGTTGTAACTCAGCGAGCGTGTGGGCATGGGTGAGCTTTTCCTCTCTCCATCCCAGGATGTGGTAGAATCTGTATTTTACATCAAATCTCTCCTGGTCTAATCTTTATACCACTTCTTCTACAATAGATGAAAAAAGAGAGGGTGGGGGACCTCTCAGTAACTTAGAAGGACACCTGATAATAAACCCCACTGCCCATTCAAGATCCACCAGCCCAACACTGATAGTCCCCCGGGGCCCACAGGAAAATTGACGAGGATTCCTGTTGGAGAATGGAGAATGGCCCATGGATGTCTTCGCCTCTTCACTATAACTCCCATTCTTCCTTCTATCAGCAATGCACTCACAACACACCCCTTCTTCTCCCAGTGCCTAAAACATCACTTTCCAGGGTCTTCCTACCTGAAGACTCTACCCAAGAGAGGTTCTCCCTCCCCCCTCCCCACCCCACCTGCGTGTTCAATTCATGAAATGCATTAACATGTATAACGTTTATTTTCTTAGCATCTACCTCTCTGACCGGACTGCAAACTCCTTAAGGGATCCTTTCTGTCTTGCTCATGATGGTATACCCAGTGCTTAACACAGGGCCCAACACATAGTAGATGTGTAAAACTTAGATGCATGAAGAAATTACTAAACGAATAAATGCAGTAGCCAAGACCGTGGTTGCCACACCAATAAGATGAAAGAATTCGAGCCAAGGATCCAGGTTGAATAATCTATGATTATTGGAAAACTTGGCAAACTCAAAGCTAGCTGCTCACCGGAAAGGGTTGAGTATGCCTGATTTACACAGAGCTTTCCAAGGGCCACCTGGGTGGCTCATACTGGTAAGCGTCCGACTCCTGATTTTGGCTCAGGTCACGATCTCACTGTTCTTGAGAATGACCCCTGCCATCTGCGCTGTCAGCACAGAACCTACTTGGGATTCTCTATCTCCTGCTCACTCTCTCAAAATAAATAAATAAACTTTAAAAAACAAATAGAGTTTTCCTACTAGAGAGAGAAAATAGGCAATCAATGGGAGAATGTTGGGCATTCTGATGTCATTTTTTTAAGTTTATTTATTTTGAGAGAGAGAGAGAGAGAGCAAGTGGGAGAGGAGCAGAGAGAGAGAGAGGGAGAGAGAGAATCCCAAGCAGGGTCCACAATGTCAGGGTGGCGCCCGGGGCGGGGCTCCATCTCAGGAACCGTGCGTTTATGACCTGAGCCGAAATCAAGAGCCAGATGCTTAACTGACTGAGCCACCCAGGTCCCCTGATTTCATTTTTTTTTTTTTTAATGAAAATGCCTAAATAATGTTTGCATTTGCTGACAAGTCAGGAAACTGAAATTATACTTCATATGCAGGTAGATTGATTCACACAGCATGGGTAGGCAGGAGGCCCGGGCTTGGCCCCATCCACTGGGGACATTAATATGAAAATGGCTTCAAAATACTTTCTGACCATTAAAATTGCCTCTGCTCAAACCCACGAGCTTGCATGAAGTACCTCAGTTTCAACTTAGTTCTAGCACTGCCTTAGCAATCCTAAAAGTGGGTGGTCTGAACCTCTGCTTCTAAGCCTACTTCAGACTCAAAGAAACCACACGTTAGTTCAAAACACAGAGGCCAGAGGGATTGACTGGATCAGCAATGTTGGTAAACACAGTGGCTTTTTTTTCTGTAATCAGCAGGAAACACAAGCTCCTGTTCAGGACGAGAAGGGAAAAAAGCACCGAAAGTAATTTCTATCTGAAGCTGTTTAGCAGCCCCTGTGAAATGCATCATGGGTGTCATTCTAATTCCCACCAGACCCAGCTCCAAAAAAATTTTTAATCAGTCTTTTCTGTTTCCTGTTCGCAAAGACTTAGAGTTATGAAAAAAAAAAAAATCCACTGGGTATTCCCAAGTGTTGCAAGGCTTGGAATCCTGCACATCTTACAAACAGAAGTCAAAATTAAAAGTCTTAATTAAAAGTTTTGTTCTCATAATCGAATCTTGAACATGTGCCATTTCTGACATGGTAACTCATTTCAATCTTCCTCTAAAGGATAAGTCAACGGTATACGGGATGAACCATTCACAGAAGATTATTACTTATTATTACTTCTGGTTTTGAAGGGAATAGTTTTGAAGGCTCCCCAATCTGGAGCCTATGGTTAGGGCCCGAGGCCTGTAGTCAAACTGAAGTTTTCTTTGCTATACTTGAGCCCTTTCTTCACTTCTCCCATGCACACACGTATGCATGCCATCACAAAATTTCATATTAGTGGGAAGGACTAACACATTTTAGAGACCTTAAGTATTGAAAAAATCAACTGTAAAAATGTTGGATTCATCCAAGAAAACTCCTCTTATTTGAAAATAAGAGTCTTGGGGCACCTGGATGGCTCAGTCAGTTAGGCGGCCGACTTCGGCTCAGGTCATGATCTCACGGTTCCTGGGTTGGAGCCCCATGTTGGGCTCTGTGCTGACAGCTTAGAACCTGGAGCCTGCTTCCGGTTCTGTCTCCCTCTCTCTCTGCCCCTCCATCACTCACACTCTGTCTCTGTCTCTCGAAACCAAATACATGTTAAAAAAAAATAATAATTAACAAAAAGAAAAGAAAAGAAAAGAAAAGAAGAGTCATTTCTGAGAGCGTTGGAGACCTCTTAGAAATGTCTGGAAGGGAAATGATGTGAACATCCTTTCTGCTGCTACCAAGACTGTCAGTAGTTAAAGCCTACTATATTATGAAAAGCTCAGTTTTACTTATTAATTTTTTTAATGTTTATTTATTTTTGACAGACAGAGACAGAGCATGAGAAAGGGAGACAGAATTTGAAGCAGGCTTCAGGCTCCGAGCTGTCAGCACAGAGCCCGACAGGGGGCTCGAACCCACAGACCGCGAGATCATGACCTGAGCTGAAGTCGGACGCTCAACCGACTGAGCCACCCAGGCGCCCCTCAGTTTTACTTATTAAACTGTTGATCCATGTTTGGAAAGCTTTGGGTGGAGCTGGAAGTAGGTGGGAAGCCAACCGCTGTGCCCATGTGACAGCAGCCATTGAGGGCCTAGGAGGAATCTGAACTGAAAGTCCCAACCACTGTCCCTGGCCTCCAGAAGACCTCTTCTTGTGACCACCTTGTTAACCAAGATAAGGCCTTGCCTATGGCTTATTATATCTTGGTTATTCAACTGGTGGGTTCCACCTGTGCCTGATGTCTCCCCCAGTGTTGGCACACTTTTTGACTATTTCTGGCTGGGGGACATCCAGGAGGTGCAATTCTAATAATTCAATTGTTCCACTCTTTACAACTACAAGATTTTTTGAAGAAGAAACCTTAAAGCTGTGGCACAATCAAGCTTCTTTGGACAATCTATCCATGTAAATCATGCCTGATGGATCTATCCCCTTTGTCCTTGCATGACCGAAATGGAACCAAATTAATCAAATCTTGTTATTCCATTTTGCCGTTTTGTATTTCTTAAAAATATAAATGTGGGGGTTTTTAAGATTTTATTTTTAAGCTATCTCTGCACCCAATGTGGGACTCTAACTCACCACCCCAAGATCGAGTCGCACGCTCCACCAAATGAGCCAGGCCGGCACCCCAGAAGTCCCCATATTTTGAGTGCCTGTAGGAGCCCTTTTTACCAAAGAGCAGCACCCTCTTGTAGGTATTCTCCCAATGATCCAATAGCGATCCAAGTCATATCCCCTAAGTTTTCTGTAAAGGACTCTCGGGTTCTATGAAAGCCTTGGTAGTTCTCCAGCCTACCATGTAACGATGTAACGGAAAGACCATCTCACTCCAAGAAAAGGCAGCAACATGCGGGGAGTGAATAAGGAATTTCACCTGGTGACAAGAAACACCACCGGGCTCCAGCACCACAGCTACCACTTTCTCCTCCCCCTCCTCCTCCCCCTCCTCCTTCTCCTCCTCCCCCTCCTCCTCCTCCTCCTCCCCCTCCTCCTCCTCCTCCTCCCCCTCCTCCTCCTCCTCCTCCCCCTCCTCCTCCTCCTCCTCCTCCTCCTCCACCTTCCCACGCCCCCTCCTCTTCTCTCCCTCCACCTCTTCCCCATCTGTGTGAAGACAGAGCCAGCTCATCAGACCCCTTCCAGCACAGAGTTGGAGTAAGCTTTCTCCCCTCAGTGCCTCTGAGTTTTGCACCTCTTTTCCTCCTCAAATTCATCTCTGAGGCTCTGTGGGGCCTGCAGGCAGGCGCATTCCAATCTTGAATATTACCTTGTCACGGAATCCTCATTAGCTGGCTTCTGGAGTCACTCTTTTCTCCAGCTCTTTCTGGAAAGCAGGAGTCGTGTCTTTGTCCCACGCTAATTTGCCCTCTCCACCCCTCGCACCGCAAGCCCACTGTTTCTGAAACAATAGATGGAGGAGAAAATAGTTCCGGGATTCGTCTCATAAATCTTCCACTGACTTTCCTGGAAATTCTCTACCCTTGAGCGAGTTTGGTGTGGAAGAGCCTTAGAAGATCATTCCTGACTCATTAGCCCATTTCTACAATGTGCCAGCTGGATCATCTGAAAATTATTCAGCTACCCAGGAGGGAAGGCTTTTTGCCAAACTATAGGCTAACTCGAAGAAGTTAGTGCAATCCTGTCCGAGGCAAAGCCAAGAGAAGGCCCTTCAGAGAACCATTTCCTGGCCCTCAGAGCATCAGTGCCCCCCTGGAGTGGATTTTTTCAGAGATTCAGTCCCTGCCTGCAAACCTTCCTAAAGAAGGCTGGAGGTTATCCACTGTGCTGCTGCCTTTCTGTGTATCTGGGAAGAAAGAAGTCCTATAGCTTAATATTCCTGATGGGGTGGGTCCTGGGAAATATTATTACCCTGCCCTTTCAGACCCCCATGAACTCAATCAGGCTGACAACACAAGCCTTTAAATTTCCATGTATGCACTCACCATTTATTTTCTGAATAACTTTTATCTCTTCTACTTTGGCCTCTTCCACGTCTAAGATTCTATCATCACTTTCTCATCGTATTTTGTCTGTTTTTCTATCCCTTGTTAATGCTCTACTGGGCATGCCATTTTATCAATAATGACAGATTGATAAATCAATAAGAAATTCCACCATTTATTGAACACTTACCTGTGTCGGGCACTGTGCTGGGGGCTTACATACATTAGCTCACGTAGGTCTCCACAGCACTGCTAAGTAGGTGTGTAATAGCCTATTTACAATGGAGGAAACCGAGGTTTAGGAAAACGAGCACTGTCAGTCACATCACACAGTTAGAAAGTGGCCGTCAGCATTCGAACCTTGCTCTATCTGGCTCATGAGCACTCTGGCCATAGCCATTGCCCTAAAACACAGAGAGCCCAGGAAACATAGAGTTTCTCTAATTACCAGCCACATCCGAGCTGGAGCAAGGTCCACTGTCACCAACTCTCTGAAGTCTGGTGGTGTAGACCCGGGCGGCCACAACAATTTCTGCAAAAAGGCACAATATAAGAGGAATTTAAGAATTGTCAGAAACCTGGAGGCCAGAAACATGTCTAGCTCCTAACACAGAGCAGGGTGCTAAATAGGTGCCTGATGAAATGCTTTTGATGATGAAAGAGAATTCCTCAGGCAAGGGAGACAGGAGATCAGTGAAGAGTATTAAATGAAGGCCCCCAGGGAACAAAAACAGGGGTGCCATCAAAGACAAAGAGACAAGTCAAACAAACATAAAACCAGCACAAGTATGAATAGAAAAGGTGAGGCTTTAGAAGTCAGAGCCATGGGAGAAGGTCAGAGAACGTACCTGAAGTCCCTCGGCTGTCGAATCCCGTTCTTCAAATCTCTACATTTCCCTCCATCTCACTGCTAACGCTTCAGCAACATGGGCCAGTAAAGTGCCGAAACCTAATGAGGTTTGAGTTTAGCAAAATCGTTGGTGTGAATGAGGACTTGGTTTTAACATATGTAGTCTCTCTGTCTTTAGTTTTCTCATCAAATATATCCATTCACCCTAACGTATAGAAAGCCCAGGGCAGCGCTTGTGCAGGGGACTCGAAGCTGAGGGGGCCTGAGTGGGTGCTTCGAGGACCCAAGATTGTCTAAAACCACAGGGGAGATGGTGGAACATTCACCATCACCATTGCCAGAAAAAGCGATGTATGGCTTTGCTCTTTTCTTAAGCTCCCAATGTGGCTTCATACTATATCTTGTATGAGCTTTTATTTCTGAATCTTGGCTAAACTCCTTAGGCTTAACCTACTGGCCTCAAAAGTATTGGGCGTTTGCGTTGTCCGTCTACCTCCTCATTACTATAGTAATTGGTTACGTACTCTTGTTGGGAATAAACATGATGAGTACCTCTCAGCTCAACTCCACTCATGCCATCACAGATAACTAGGCTAAAAATCAACAGCAGAAGAAATACGAAGAAGAGGCCATCCCAACATTAAGAGATATTCCTAGTGAAGTAAGCCAAAAATTCTTTCTTGCAGTCAAAGAACTTTGCACCAAAAATGAAATTGTATGTAGACTAACAACAAGCATTTATTATAAAAGTTTTTGATGTAATGATTTCGACCATAATGATTTTGAATATCTCTCTTATTAAAACCCGATATCGAAATGTAAAAAAATAAGTTGAACCTCTCTTAGATTAAGTTCCATGATGATCGTTCAAGGCTCAGCTTGTCCCCTTCCGAGGAGCCAACCTGCCCTCTCGCCCATAGGGACGTCTCTCTCCTCTAAAACACTTACCCTCTGCCCGCCTCACAGAGGGGAGCCCTGTCATCCTCACCTCAGTAAAAAGCAACTCTTACCGTGAACTGCTCAAGCTGAGACCCCAACATCCTTGGTTTGTCATTTCCCATCCACGGTTACATCAATCTGTCAGCAAGCCGTGCCAACCACACCTTCAAAACATATCCCAGTGTGCACCCTTCCCCCATCCCGTGCCGTTCCCACCACCAACACTCTCTGGGACTCCTGCAGTGGCCTCACAGCCAGCCTCCCTGCCTCCACTTGGATGTTCCTCTGCTATTTCTCCACACAGCAGCCAGAGTGAGATTCTCAAAATAAATCGGGCCGTATCATTCTTCTGCTTCACCACATCTAAACTTAAATCTAAAACTTCCTACCTGAGGCTACAAGGCTGTATCTGATCTGGGGCTCCCATACGCCCATGGCAACCTCTCTGACTTATCTGCCTCCTCCTATATATACCCTGCAGGTAAATGGACCTTCTTTGTGTTTCTCCAGTCACTAGGCTTGTTCCATCCTTGGGGCACTGAACTTGCTAGTCTCTTCACCTAGACACTTCTGGTCCCAGATCGTCCCAGGGTTAACTCTTCTGTGATTCAGATCTCAGTTTCGCCGTTCCCTCCTCAGAAAATCAACACATTCTCTTTGTCTATACCACCAATCCAAAATAGCTGATGAAACACTTTCAGATCCATCGCCATTTAATTTCTGTCATAGTACTTATTACTAGGTTGTTCTTGATTGCTGACTTGTTTACATAATTGCCAACCACATCTTCCATACCTGCATAATTAGAATATAGGCTTCATTATATACCCTATGCCACACTGTTTCCCCAGTGCCTAGGAAAGTGCTCTGTAAATATTTACTGGATACATTCATGTAGTACGATGTAAGTTTTCCTAACTAGGAAATGGTGCTACTAATACATAAAGGCTAGTGTGTTTCAGAGGAGAAAGAAAGCAGTGTGCAATGACTGTGTCACGGGGGCCACATGGAGGTGAGACAAGCTGAGCCATGCAGCGGGAGTAGAAGCTGAGCAGTGAGAGGGAAGAGGTCATGCATATCTGGCCAGGGATATGGCACAAGGACAATGTCCTCAATACACAGTAAGAAGCAGTAAGGTCTGGACACAAACCTAGGCAGCCCAACTCCAAATACTCCAAGCTCCAACTCCTGGTAAGCTGAGGAATTCTGTATTCATTCAGACCTGAGATGATGACCTACACAAAAGTGAGGCTGGAACGGAAATTGAGTGGAAATGAAAAGGAGGGAAAATGAGAGGGATGTTATAGAGAAGAGGGGAAGAGGCAGCAAGTTATTTTACTATAATTAAACAGAGCAGAAGTAAGTTAGAAGTAGCAGAAAGAATCAGAGATGAATTTGAAAATGAAAAATAAACTTTAAAAACTGGAGAAAATGGTAGTGCTATTGATTGTAAAGAGGGAGATCCAGATTATGTGGGAAGGTGGGTCAGATTTTAATAGAGTTGAGGCTGAGAAGGTGGCAGGGGCTTTTAAAAGAAGTATCTAGGAAGCCATGGGAAATGTGGACTGATGTCTGGTGACATGACAGCCAGAGAAATGTGTACCTGAGTCATCTAAACAGGAATCACAGACGATGTTGTGATATATTCCAAGAGAGGGGAAGTCTGAGGAGACTGTCCCTATGTCCCTCTGTTCAGCTGCTGCCTTCCAGTTTCAGGAAGGGGAGACCTGCCCCAAGGTAGAGGTGGAGGTGGATCCCAAGCATCCTCCCAGAAGCATAGAGCAGAATGTTAGAGCACTAGGGAATTGGAGAGTCTATGACGTGGGAAAATATGATCCAGGTGCTGGTGCCCAAAGCAGGCAGGGCACATGTATCAGGAAGTTGAAAAGGTAGAAACCATTGGAGACTCATTGAGGAGGGAATGAGAATTTGGTCTAGAAATGGGGACAGATAGAAGAAGGGAGGGAAGCCAAGGGGGATATACATTATTTATGGTAAAAGACCCCGGGGGGTAGAGTCCAGTGGCCAAAGGATAAAGTGGCCAAATGTGACCAGAGTGTCCTGTGTTTCAAGGAGGTCAAGAATAAAGTCTAAGAAAAGGTAATCAGGCTTTCCAATCGGTGAATTTACATTGACTGTTTGGGAACAATTTCAGTCGAGTGTCGGGACAGAAACCAGATCACTTGGGTTTATGGGTAGGAAATAGAAATCCCAGATGCACAGAATTGGCTCAAGAGGAAGAATTGCAATAACTTTTTTTTTTTTTAATACTCTTCTTTAGTGGATGAAGTCATGAGCTCAAAGAGAAGAAATGGAGGTGGGGGGTCAGAGGAACAGAGAAACATTGGCATAGGTGCTATGAAGACAGTGTAGACGATAAACTTTCAGGTGTGGTGGTTATTCAAAAAGTGAAAAATGCTGAATGCAGTCATTTGTTCACTCAGTAAATACTTTCTGGGCATTGTCTTAGGCAAAGAGATAAAGCCATGAATAAGACAGTATCCCATGCCCTTAAGTAGCTTGTGGTGGTGGGTGGTCAGGGCAGCCATGATCATGCTCACGATTGCTCTTGTGTAAGACTTCATATTTGGAAAAGTACTTTCACATTCCCTTATTTCATTCAAACCAGACATGCTTCCTTTGAGGTCAATGTAGGGAAATTCACTTTGCAAAAAATGTCAAACTAAGGCTGAGACATTAGAAGGCATGTTAAAGGCTCCAGAGCTAGTTACTAGGAATGTAAAAATGACAGCTCTTGTTTCTGGACTTAGAAACGACAAACAGAGGACTGGATGGACAGAAATACCTATTTTGGGCATCTCTTTTCTGTACTCTCTCCTCCCTCCCCTCTTTAAGTCAGATGAAGTCTTCTTATATCTAATTTCTCCATCTGGGCTTAGCTCCAGCTTTGAAATGCAATTCAAGTCTAATACTCAACATTGGATTTGCATGTGGCCAAAGATAGCAGCCATTGTTTTTATTTTTTTATTAAAGTTTACTTATTTCTTTTGAGAGAGAGAAAGAAATTGGAGGAGGGGCAGAAAGAGAGGGAGAGAGAGAATCTCGAACAGGATCCACACTGTCAGTGCAGAGCCTGAGGCAGGACTTGAACTCACAGACTGGGAGAACATGACCTGAGTCAAAATCAAGAGTCAGATGCTCAATGGACGGAGCCACTCAGGCACTCCAGTAGCCATCAGTTTTTAGATGAACAATGCGTAGTAGACAATTTTAGGTACATTAACTCAAATCCGCAAGAATCCAGCCATCCCCTAGGATTTCCTTGTTCCTTGACCTCTAGTGAACTTGGCTTGAACCTCAATTCCAAAAACCATGGAAGTTCCAAGCCCTTCCCTCAATTTCCATGAATTCCCAGAGCATTAGCCTAATCCATCCACATGTGCTATCTCCTCTTTGATCCCAAACTGAAATCCAGCCCCATTCACATGTTTCTAGAACCAATCTGGTGAGTTTAATCAAATTTATAGATTTGCTAGGGGGCAAGAAAAGGGCTTGAGGAAATGTCTAACTGAACAATATAGAGCCCTCCACCATCTCCCTATCTCTGCTCTCTCCTCCTTTCCCTTTCCCTTTTTTCCTTATAAGCTAAGTCAAATCCTCCTCGTATTGCCTGCAATTGAGTGTATTAATTACATCGGGTGTCTTGAGCTTGCCCTTAGGGGTCTTACCCTCGCCCCGGTATTCCTTCCAGACAAATACAGTGTTCTCTACAAGAGAAGCTAAGGCAAATAAAATGTCTACATCTGGTGACATCTGTAATAACCCTCTGAAACACACGTTATTATTATTTTCATTTTGTAGAAGAAGAACCTGATGTACAATAAATCCAAAGCCTCTGCCCACATTTTCGTAGTTGGTAAGTAGTACGTCCTGATCGCAACTGAGATCTGTCTGACTTTGAAGTCCATGTGTTTTGCTCTTCACTGTGATCTGGAGGTTATCTCAGGAGGGTCTAGATGAAGGACCAAATCTTGAAGAAAGGGAAATGGGGAAAGGCCATTTTCTTCCATATTCAGGAAGAAAGTGTCAAGCAGAAAATCATGCCTGCAGAAGAATTTCCCTGTGCATACTCCAGTGAGAATAATGCCTAGAACACCCAAATTATTATATGAGTCTGCTACAGATCCGTCTGCAACTTTAAAATCTGTCAGAGGAGTTTATCTTGATGTGATGGTTATCCCAAGCACCCGAAGTACTTAGACCTTAACATTATCCACTTTAGAAAATTGCAGTGTGACAACATGGATGAACCTTGAGGACATTATGCTAAGCGAGATGTCAGATGGAGAATGACAAATATCGCATATCACTTATATGTGGAATCTTAAAAAAAAAAAAAAAAAAAAACCAACTGTAATAACAGAGTAAAATTATGGTTACCAGGGGACGGAGGGTGGTGGGACGGGACAGATGCTGATCAAGGGTACCAATTTGCAATGTGCTAGGGATCTAATGTACAATATAGTGAATGCAGACGACAACGATGTATTGTAATCATCAAACTTGCTTAAGAAACTGTCTTAATTATTCGAACCACTAACAAGAGATGATAATTATGTGACCTGAGAGTCGCTTATAATTGCTTCAGTGGCAACCATGCTGTAATCTACAAATGTATCCGATCAGCATGTTGTGCGCTTTGCGTTTACACGATGGATGTGATACGTCAAATATATTTCAATTATAGAAAAAAGGAAAGAAAATTACCGCGGAGACTAACCCCAAGAAAAATGAAGTCATGACTGAGAAAGCATCATTTAAAAGATCCAGAGGCTGACCATACTGGATTTAACATGGGGAATGAATTACCTTGCCTCAGGACTCTCTTCCTACTGATGCCGTGAACCTAATTGTTTATGAGCATCGGCCTCACCTAACTGATGTGTTTGCAATACGTTGCCTGGCAGAATAGAGCCCCGAAATTAGGTCTATACAAATAGGGTGAGCTATTGCATCTGACTTCTTGGTTTAACAAAAATTGTAGAAACACATCCTAAGGGGATTCCCCCTTCTCATCACCCCGTACGCTTTACAAAAGATCTATCATCGTCACTACTGTTTAACAGAGTCCGTGCGTGGGCTGGGCACTATCCATCCACCTAAGGACGAGGAAAAGCAGGGCTGTTACCTTCACAGAACTTCTAATGTAGTGGGAAAGATTTTGTTTTTAAAAATCACAGAAATAGGGGCGCCTGGGTGGCGCAGTCGGTTAAGCGTCCGACTTCAGCCAGGTCACGATCTCGCGGTCCGGGAGTTCGAGCCCCGCGTCAGGCTCTGGGCTGATGGCTCAGAGCCTGGAGCCTGTTTCCGATTCTGTGTCTCCCTCTCTCTCTGCCCCTCCCCCGTTCATGCTCTGTCTCTCTCTGTCCCAAAAATAAATAAACATTGAAAAAAAAATTTAAAAAAAAATCACAGAAATAAATGTATAATTGCACTAGCAAATTCTAAATACTTTCATTGCTTTATTTGATTCTCATAACCCTAAAAAGTAGGAAGTATTACCTTCATTTTATGGAAGAGTAAATTGGGGTTCAGAGACATTAAGTGATCAATGTAAGGTTACATGGAATTGCTATTTGATCTACATCAGTCCAAGTTCAAAGCTATCCCTCTGCCTTCTTGAAACACTAAAAACAGAAGGACCTCACTTGAGCGTTTTGACATTGAATCATGACACATTAGGTCATGTTACTCTGGGGTTTTTTTAAGTTTTTATTTTAATTTCCGTTAGCTAACATACAGTGTTATATTAGTTTCACGTGCACAATATAGTGATTCAGCACTTCCATACATCACCCAGTGATCATCACAAGTGCCCTCCTTAGTCCCCATTGCCTGTTTAACCCAACCCCCTCCCCCCAGTAACGATCAGTTCTCTATAATTGAGTCTATTTCTTGATTCCTCTCGCTCTCCTCTCTCTCTCTTTCTCTCTCTCTCTCTCTCTCTCTCTCTCTCTCTCCCCCTCTCTCCCTCTCTCCCTCTCTCTGTTCAGTAATTTCTACACCCAACATGGGTCTTGAACTCATAACCCCAAGATCAAGAGTTGCATGTTCCAATGACTGATCCAGATAGCCACCCCTGTTTTGTTTCTTAAATTCCACATGTGAGCAGTATACTCTCTAGCTCCATGAAGAAAATGTGGTACAGGGACGCCTGGGTGGCTCAGTCGGTTAAGCATCTGACTTGGGCTCAGGTCATGATCTCATGGTCTGTGAGTTCGAGCCCAGCGTTGGGCTCTGTGCTGACAGCTCAGAACCTGAACCTGCTTTGAATTCTGTGTCTCCCTCTCTCTCTGCTCCTCCCCTGCTCATGCTTGCGCTCTCTCTCTCTCTCCTTCAAAAATAAGTAAAAACATTTAAAAAAAATTTTTTAAAGAAAATGTGGTACATATATACGGTAGAATATTACTCAGCCATGAAAAAGAATGAAATCTTGCCATTTGCGGGTCATGTTACTCTGTTAGAGTGATAATATGAGGCAGGGGGGATGATTGCCTCTTGAGTTTTGTGGAACCTTCCTGGGGACATCCTTACAGTTTCGGCTGTCACATTCCACAAGATTATGGATATGAACAACTCCTTGGATTTTTCTTATCCTGAGCTCTCAGAGATGATGTTAGCACCTGACTGGCTCAGTCAGCAGAGCATGCAGCTCTTGATCTTGGGGTTATCGGTTTGAGCCCCACATTCAGTGTAGAGATTACTTAAAAATAAAATCTTTTCTTAAAAAGAAGAGTGGGATGCTTTTAGAACCTACTTTTGATTATTTCCTTGTTTGTTCATTATGTGATTGTTATCCTAGTTTATTTGATTATTTAATAATTGTCCTTGATTATTCTCAACCAGAAAATGACCAAAATTCTTAGCATGATAGGTCCCTATGACCTCACCCCTTTCATTCCCTCTCTAGCTCCCAAGCTGGAGCATTCTACTCTTTTTAAGATCCTGTCTTCCCATTTAATTGCTTTAGAAACTTTTTTTTGTCCTGCATAATACCTGCATAAACATATTGCAGGTATTTCCTCCTTTGCAACCTCACCTTTGTTAAAGCTCTTAAGGTGTTTGTGCCTCGGCAGGTGAACCCTGAGTTTCTCTAGGTAAGAACCACGTCATATGCATCAAGACAATTCTAGCGGCTAAGAACAGGCACACAGTATGACCTTGATAAATGCTCGGTGGATGAAAGTATGGATGAGTAAATGTGTGACTGGATATCCCGTAATTTAGGGCTCTAGCAGTTCAGGAGAGACATAATTTCAAATTCCTCACAAGCCGTTTCATTTAAGTAGCTCAATAACTAGCATCACAGAATATCAGCTCTGGAAGGTTCCTGAAATAACCTCTTCCAACACTTGTATTTTATAGATGAGGAGCGGGGTTTTGCAGAGAAGACTTGCCCAAGGTCATGTCTTCATTACTCTCCACCTGCCCCACAATCACTCTTGGTTGCAGGGGCTTCATTCTTCTTTTGAGCTCAAATGCAATCCCAAGACCTTTTTTTTTTTTTAAATTAAAATTAATGGCTGATCTACAAAGGAGCCTGTTAGTGTCACAATTACCCAGGGACCTTGAGAGACACTCTGGCGGGTGGAAGGGGGCAGAGGCAATGAGGTCATCCGGTGTCTGTATTTATCAATAGGGATCTTAGTTCCTTCCTTCCATGAGGACTCTCTGCATTTAATGGGGAATTTTAAAAGCTTGTGGTTTGCAATAAGATCCATCACTGTGGCTTCAGTCAGGTCTATTGTTCCTTGCTGCTCACTACATGTACAAAGTGGGACTCAAACAAATGTGGGTTGATATTGAATAAATATACATAGGGCATCGGTAACCTACAATTAGCTCAATCATAGATAGTGCAACTAATACTCAACCGTGAGTTGTAGCCAAGAACCTGGCAGTCTCACCCCTAAAATTATGATAGTGTTGAATTCTTTACCAAGAGGTTTTACCTTTAAAGAAACATGCAAAAAATGTAATTCTCCTGCTTATCGCTCAAGAAGCACCCAGACCTCACTGGCCTGCCCGTGGTTCTTTGTTTGTCGGCTCTTCCCTTTAGAAAGCAACACCACATTTTGTTTATCCATGCATGTCAGTAGACATTTGGGTTGTTTCCCCTTTTTGGCTGTGGTGAATAGCACTCCTTAGGAGCTCAGGTATATCAGGTAGGTCCCTTCTGAAGAGCTGGGCAGGAAGTCCCAACCAACTCCCACTTATTTTTACTGGCCACCCTTAACTGCAAGGGAGATTGGTGAGCACATTTTGTCTGAACTTTCCTCCAAGATAGTTTATCTGGAGGCTAAAGGACTGTATCCCCAGAAAGCCCATTCCTGTAGAAGATGGACGTATTCAGGCCTGAACTTATATTTTTCTGAGCATTTTCACGTATCTACCCTCTCATCTCCAGAGCTACATTTGCAATGACCTGTTTAACATCCCCGCTCGGAAAGTCGCTGGCATTTTAACTCAACAGATCAGAAAAGGTAATTACCCTCTAACTCCTCCCCACCCACCAAATAGCTCTTCCTCATTTCAAGTCAAATAGGCTTTCTTTAAGTAACCTTAAAGTATCAGGTACAAATATGATCATTCGTATTGTGAAGCTCCAAAAAAGAGATATGGGTGAGGATACTTTTCAAAAGTATTTGTCCGTGGACCCCTTTTTTTCTTTTAGGGGACGCTTCTTGGGATAAGTGCGCTGAGCAATGTATTCTGGGAAATAGCCATCAAGTGTGGGAATCCATAAACGTCAAGGCTCTCTTACCTTTGGTGCTTTTCGAGTCACCTCGACTCTGTCTCCCAAAGTCTCTCATCTCTGCTTTCCTTCCCTTCTCTCCTGCTAAATTAGTTAATCAAGGTGGTCATTAGACTGAAGTGGTCCTAATAGCTTAGCAGCCACCAACATCAACAAACCAAAACTGAAGCCTGTAAAGCCTCAACGTTACTCAGTGGGAACCTAAGGACAATCAATCACAAATGGCCACCTAGGCTTTTCCAAGTAAGGCAAATGTTTGAGCTATGGCTAATCAATAACTTCGTTGCTTTGCATTCACCTTAGGTCTATGAGAGTCTCTTTGTGCTCTGGTCAGAAGAGCGCCCTTAACCCCTTCTGTTTCCTGCTGCCCTCTTCAAACCAATCTTTAGAAGTTTTTTTTAATGTTTATTTCTTTTTGGCAGAGAGAGAGAGAGAGAGAGAGAGAGAGACCAAGCATGAGTGGGGGAGGGGCAAAGAGTGTGGGAGACACAGAATCTGAAGCAGGCTCCAGGCTCCGAGCTGTCAGCACAGAGCCCAATGCAGGGCTCGAACTCACGGACCGCGAGATCATGACCTGAGCCGAAGTCAGACACTCAACCGCCTGAGCTGCCGAGGCACCCCCAGATCAATTTCTGTTCAAACAAGCTCTTAAAAGTTTTAATGTACCTCAGTTTGTCTTTTAGCACTGCCCTTCATTTCTAAGGCTACCAGACCACCTTTCCCAGTGTGACTTGTCTCCCTGACCTAGGGCATTTGCCTTGTTTGTTCGTTCCACACCAGCGGTTGTGCTGGGCACTAGGGACACAACAAGTGAATAAAGGAGCCGTGGTCCCTGTCTTCTTCACGGATGGTTGCTTATGGTCCAAAAGGCATGGAGAGACAGGCCTACATCAAGTAATCACACAACAAGAGGAAGATGACAACTGTGAGGGGCACTGCAGAGAAGAACATGATGCTATGTGGCTCTCTGGGAAAGTCCCTAAGGAGAGATGTTTGAGCCTAGAGCTCCTGGCTGCTTGGGAACTCATTGGGCAAATGGAAGGAAGAGTTTATCAGGGAGAGCTGGGGCAGGAGGAAGTCTCGTGAGGACAGGACCTGCAGGTCACAGTGAATGGCAGTGAGGGAGATGAGACAAAGGGGGCAAAAGAGACGGTTGGGGGGTGGGGGACAGGGGGGCCTTGAAGGCCTTGTTAAGAATTTGTACCTTTAGCCTTCAAGCCGAGGGGTGATTTATCGTTGTGTCTGTTTTGAAAAGTTGGTTTCATGTGCTGTGTGGGTTGACATGGGACTGTAGAGAGGCAAAGGTGGATGCACAAAGACCAGATAGAAGTCCCTGCAAGCAGCCACGCAGATGATGGTGGTGGTGGTGGCGGTGGCTTGGGCCAGATGGCCATGGAGAAATGTTGACAGATTCGATGGTATTTCAGAGGGTGGGTCCACAGGACATTGGTTTGTATTGGATGAGGCTACCTGGGGGTAGATCTTTCTTCCCTGAGGACAAAAATCTGTGTCTCCAGTATTTCTTGCTTCCCTGAGCCTAACTACAGACCCTGCATTTAGTAGGAGAGGGCCAGCAGGTTTGCTGAACTGATTGGCTTTGGATATTTGCATAAAAGAGCAAAGGTTTGAGGAAAGCCAGTCTAACAGGTGCAGTTGTGATGCAAAAAGGAAGGGACAAATCCCACCCTCCTTTACCTTCCCAGAGTGAGTTAATAGGATTGCAGGGAGGAACACGCCTGGGCTCAGCGTGGGAACTCAAAAGGCAACTGTAACTCTACCCTGTCTCTACCTGAGGGCACAGGCACAGAACCTTTCCGTGGCCGAAATGGAACTGTATAATCAACACTGTCCTCATGCACTGGAGAGCTGGACGGGCCTCTGTCGAGCCATGTGGCTCTATCAGGAAGAGAAAGGTTTGAAGGCCTATTCCAAATTAACATTTTGCAACGAAAAGCCCTTGCTGGGCCACCTCAATTAACTCGATGAATTGGTGCTCTTAGATGTGAGTGGCTGTGCCTGCAAATTGGAAAAAATTACCAAACCCAAAACACAGTGATCCAAAGAGCTTTTAGATTCGTTGTAGTTCAAAACGCTCAACGTGAGACCGCCAGACAATATTCGTCGTGATCCACAACTCTTGAGAAGACTGGGAGTAAAGGATCATCTCACCACAGTCGTAAACAGAGTGACATTCTGTCAGAGATGCTGAAGAAAGTTCCAGGCTCAGAGGTCAAGGATTGCCATTTTTTTCAATGCTAAAGCAATTATATGCCAGAAACAGAGGGCGCCTTGTCCTCAGTGGTCCCCTTCTTCGCTCTAAGGAGCCCTGGTGTTTTCCCCAAATCTTTGTCCCTGACCCCACACCATAATTACAGCTAACCTGACAGTTTTCCAGAGTTCAACGGCTCTTGCCTGAGTGACAGACTTAGAAATAGAGAAGTATTTTCTCAGAAACACAACAATGTTACCAACATCTATGATGCTCTGTAAGTGATTAGATAATACAAGAATGGGGGTGGTTTGGGGAAATTACAAAATGGTAACTGGTTGTGGGATAACAACCAGGAGGAAAAGAGAACGCCTAAGGGGAATTGCTAAATCAGAGCTTTTTTTTTTTTTTTTTTTCCTTTAGCGGTTGCCCTGCATTTTCGTTAGTGGCTGCCTGGGGCTGAGAAGGCCACAGGCCTAATTATACCTGTGGACATCACACCACATAATAGAAGCATTAACATGGTGCCCAGTGACCTGCCTGAGAGCCCCTTCCCACCAGCCAGAAGGTTCTCAAACCAATCAAATGCAAAAGGTCGTGAAATTTGGATGACATTCAAGAATTATTGTTAGGATTTTTTAGGTGTGATAATGATATTGCGGTTACGTTTAAGAAAGAGAGGAAGAGTCCATAGCTCTCAGAGATAAGGTTCGAAGTAGTTACCAGTGAAAAAATATGACGCCTGGGATCTTGGTCAAGAAAGTCCTGTTGGGGGCAGGGGAAAGGGTGGAGAATTAAGGAAGCACACTCAGGCTTGAATTGATAATTGCTGATGCCTCGTGATGGGAGGATGGGGCCAGTAGACAATGCTCTCTTTATGCGTGTATGTTTTTGGAACTTTCCATGATAAAAGTTTCAAAACGCCACAAGCATTTTCTCTTTGTTGGTTTTTTTTTTTTCAGAGACCCCTAAGAAAGCCAAGCTCTTGATAGCAAGAAACCCTTTTCTCGAAGCCAAGAAATCAATATAAACATGCGCGTGTTATCACATGTTCTTTGTGCTTCTAACACATGAAACATTGAACTCTTTGCCTACAGAGGAAGGGAAAGCTAGGAATGAGGTTGAGACCCTCTCTTCACTCCATAAAACCATGAGTCACATCAACACATTTTCCTCACTTCTAGTCACATGTGCCCATGACCTGCCAGATGTTAGCCAACTGATTAGTTTCAGAAGAATTTTTAAAATTCTACTATTGTCATCATCAGGCACAAGTCCCTGTGGGTAATATACTCTAAACAGGAACAAAACTGAGATCTGGTTATAAATTCTGTGTTCAGGGGTGCCTGGATGGCTCAGTCGGTTAAGCGGCCAACTTTGGCTCAGGTCATGATCTCATGGTTGAAGAGTCAAGCCCCACCTGAGGCTCTGTGCTATTCTGTCAGCACAGAGCCTGCTTTGGACTCTATGTCTCCCTCTCTCTCTGTCCCTCCCCTGCTCATGCTCTGCCTCTCTCTCAAAAATAAGTAAACAATAAGAAATTTTTTTAATAAATTCTGTGTTCAAAAATAGCTTCTCCTCAGAGGCCATGTCCAGAATCTCCCTTCAAAACTTCCCATTTGGGGCGTAAGGACTTCTCTGCCCAGGAATCTGGCTTTTGAGGTTCCCCTTTGATAGCTCATTTCTCAGCTGCTTTTGACTCCCTCCATTCATGGCAAGAAGCTAAGACTGTTCTTTGGGAATCTTCCTCCCACCCTGTGGTTGTTTCTTCTTGTGCAGAGAACACGGGGTAACATCCTTTAGAGCCTCCTGCTATAGCTTCTATTCAAGTAGGGCACTCGTCCCCTGTTGACTCTGGTGTTCTCAACAATCAAACCAAGCAAGATCACAAAGTATCCATGTCATAACTTCTGTGAGCCCAGAACTATCTTAAGTCCTGAAATAGAAGAATGAGAGAGAAAGAGACAAAGAGAGGGGGGAGGGAGAGAGGAAAGAAGGAAGGAGGGAGGGAGGGAGGAAGGAAGGGAGGAAGGAAGGAAGGAAGGAGAGAAGGGGGGGTAGAAGGGAAGGAGGGAGGAAGGAAGGAAGGAGAGAAGGGAGGGGAGGAGAGGAGGGAGGGAGAAGAAAGGGAGGGAAGGAAGGAGGGAGGGAAAGGGGAAAAGAGAGAACAAAGGGAAGGGGAGGAGGGAGAAAAGGAAGGAAAGAGCGAAAGAAAGAAAAGCAATGACTTCCTGATTAACTATCTTCCATGACTTTCAGACATGAGAATATGTTTCTCCAGAACATACTCTCCTTGGATTGACTAATGGAGAACTTCAAGAGAGAAAGAACGGAGACTGAGTTTCAAAGTTTGTCTTTTCTTTTTCTCTTTTCATCTTCAATCGCCTTGGGTTCAGAAGGCTATTTCTATAAGCTGCAGCATCTGGACCTGGACCATCTGGTGGAGGCAGCATCCATGCTTGATGATTCAATTTGCTCAGTGGGTGACTAGATAGTCTTAAAAGCCCTCTGTGTCAGCACAGGTCGTTTGTCTATATCAGATGCAGAAGGAAGCCCTTCAGCCTCCCCGAATCACCCTAGAATGCTCTCCCAGATGGACTGGATGCTGTGATTTGTCATGAGAAATTGAACATCACCTGGTAAAGTTCTTCCTGAACAATGGGTCCAGATGTCAGGTTGAAAAATGTCCCTTGTGCTTGTTTCATTTTAAAGCGTGTGGTTAAAAGAACTTGGCGTGATTTATTTGTTGGTTGGGGGCATGGCAGAGTAGAGGGAAGGGGCAAAAATTATAGGACAATTTAAAACATAACTGATTTTGTTTGGCACTCCTTGGTGGGAACTTGAAATCAAATACAGTAGCAGAGACATCTGTCAAGGGCAACTTGCTCTGATGTCCAAGAGAACCTCCTTAAAAACCCATAAGTCATCAATGTAAGAAATACATGACATTTTTGTTCTTTCCGTTCTTCATGTCTTGGGGATAGAAGAGGCAAGGAATGGTACCTTGGATTGTAAATCGTGGCAAATGGCTGTTAAATCTGAGACGAGGTGCATAGGTCGCTCACGTGTTCAGCATTGTTCATTTCCAGCTCTCTCTCCTCCCAGCCCTCACCTCCCAGACCACTCACCCCATAGGCTTGTTTTCACCTTCATTTATCTTGGTAAAGATGAGTTAATGGAAAATTGTTACGGCTTAAAAGAATTGCAAAGAAATGGTCAACTGAAAGATCAAATGTGGCCCTGCCCACCCACCCCCCCCCGCCCCCCCACCCCCCCCCCGCCCCACCTTTTTGGTTTCGTGATAAAACTAAGTCATAAATGAGAGAGAAGGAAAGGAATTAAATCAGACCAGCACATTTTTGGTCTCATACAGAAAAAAAAAATACATAATTTCTGTGAACGTGACTTAACATAGGCATCTGTTAGGGAGATCTTTAATAACTCAATAGCTCAGCTAAGAAGATGAACTCCAGCCTATGTCTATTCCCTGAACTTAGAAAAAGTCAGGATTATAAAAGCTTAGCTAGGTTATAGAAGAGAAATTGCAAAGTTGCTTTATTTTGTAAAACACCAACCCAAATATGGGCTTGTGTCCTATTTAGAGAAGAGTGTGTGTGTGTGTGTGTGTGTGTGTGTGTGTGTGTGTGTTTGCATGTTAGGGGAATGTATGGAGTGTGGTATAAGGAGTTGGATCACCCAGGGCGCCTGGGGTGGCTCAGTGAGTGAAGTGTCTGACTTCAGCTCAAGTCATGATCGCATGGTCTGTGAGTTCAAGCCCTGCATCAGGCTCTGTGCTGACAGCTCAGAGCCTGGAGCCTGCTTTGGATTCTGTGTCTCCCTCTCTCTCTGCACCTCCCCCATTCACGCACGCTCTCTCTCTCTCTCTCAAAAATAAAATAAACATTAACAAAATTTTTAAAAACAAGTTGGATCACTCTTGGGGCACCTGGGTGGCTCAGTTAGTTAAGCACCCAACTCTTGGCATCGACTCAGGTTGTGACTTCTCAGGCTCAGGCTCTACACAGAGCATGGAATCTGCTTGGGATTCTCTCTCCCTCTCTCTCTGCCCCTCTCACGCTCGTTCTGTATCTCAAAAATAAATGAATAAAATAAAATAAAAAAGGAAGTTGGATCACCCTGGCCAGGCCCTGGCCTTTTCCACTATGTGTAGCCGGAGCCCTTCTACCTGGATGCAAAGTTTCCACGCAGTTCTGGAAAGTGTGCTCCCAGAGGCGTCAGCTCTGGCTACCTGGGTCCCTGCTGCACTCAGTCCTGGACCCGGTGAAGCCTGGAATCCAGGAGGAGCTGTGGCTGGGTGCAGGAGCACACTCTTTCTGCAGTGTCAGAGGGCACAGAGCTATTACACCTCCCCAGGGGCACAGTGAGGGTCAGGCTAACTCTATCTGAAAACCTGTTTTCGCAGAGGGGGAAAAAAGTTATTTTAGTCCAGACACTGACACATTGATTTACATCAGTTCTGGCAGGAAACTGGCAGGAGAGTAAGTTTTTACAAATGAACAGTGGATGCTGTGGCCCTTAAAATGGCCTATAGCCATCCGTCATTCACAGCCTCTGCGTCTAAATGTGGCGTCCCCAGGGGCAGGAACCTTGCAGAGATTTCGTTTTTACATGTGATTATTCAGGTTCTCTGAGAATGGCAAGAGGTCAAAGGGAGTCAAAATGGTGGGTGGAAAGGAATGGAAATAAATTCAAAAAACAGATGAAACCAGAGCACGAGCTGGTGGATGAATGCTGAGTCGCCCTCCGAGTCCAGGGCGTAGAATCACAGTGGCCAGCAGCCCTCCCGGGAGCAGAGCAGCCAGCAGCCCCACTGATGGCCTAGTCTTCTCCTCAAGACCAGGAAGACTCCAGTCATGGAGTCTTCTATGCTTGAGGTCAAGGAGAAAAGCACAGTCGTCTAAAACTTATTTTTCCTTCCCTCCTTTGTTCTGGATGCTCTCCATGTCCTAGTTAGCAAGATCCCAAGAAATTAGCCAGAAATCCAAAATTCTGGTCTCTTTATTTAGGGATAAATAGAACGGTCAAGATGACCAGACTTCGCATGTCAACCTCTTAGAACCTTTTGTCTTCATCAGGGAAAACAAAATAATAGCAGATGCTTACTTGGTAAGCATAATCATTGCCAAGAGAGTTGGACTGGAGGAATATTTTATCAAGATATTTAGCGCATGAAGCAGGGGGTGGCTCAGTTGGTTGAGCATCCGACTCTTAATTTCAGCTCAGGTCATGATCTCACAGTTGGTGAGTTCAAGCCCCATGTCAGGCTCTGTGCTGACCGTGTGGAGTCTGCTTGGGATCCTCTGTTTCTGCCCTTACCCCACTTACGTGCTCTCTCTGTCTCCGTCTTTCTCTGTCTCTCTCAAAATAAATAAACTTAAAAAAAAAAAGAGATATTATAGCTCAAAAAAAATCACCTTTTTTCTCCAAAGGAATTCATCTGCTACTTGGACCAGAATTAGTCTCTCCTTCCCTTGAGTTTATAGCATGGAGACCTTCAGGTTTTCCTAGGGTTAATACACCCCAGATCATCATGCTAAAGAAAGAGTCGGGGATTTGGGGCAGATATTCTATGCGGGCAAAAAAAATTCTCTCTCAGAAGACCAAGTGAGGCAAGAGTGTACAGGAGTATAATTATGATCATCGTTAAGAGTTCATGAGCGTTAAGGAGGGCACTTGCTGGGATGAGCACTGGCTGTTGCATGTAAGTGATGAATCACTGAATTCCACTCCTGAAACGAATGCTACACTGTATGTTAACTAACTTGAATTTAAAACAAACAAACAAACAAAAACCAGTTCACACTCTGAGTGTAAATCCAGATTTCTCTCTGTTATGTAATGATCCCTCTATTTAAAAAGATGGATGGGGCTGAGCCTGAGTGGCTCAGTCAGTTGAGAACCCAACTCTTGATTTTGGCTCAGGTCATGATCCCAGGGTTGTGGGATAGAGCCCTGCGTCAGGCTCTGTGCTGAGTCTGGAGCCTGTTAAGAATCCTCCCTCTTTCTCTGTCTCTGTCACTGTCTCTCTCCCTTTTCCTGTGCCCCTTTCTGCCACTCACCCACGCTCTCTTTCTCTCTAAAAACAAAAAAAACAAAATGCCCTGACCTACGATATTATCCAAAATGTTCTTATCAGAAGTACAAATAAGTACAAATAAGTTCAGGAGTCAAATCAGAAGTACAAATAAGGAGGGACATTCCTTAGCATAGGATTCCTTTCTTCCTAGAGAGGATGCCTGTGACCATGTTGCCCACCACTTGGCTGTTGCTCAGGAGACTTGGGTGTCATTCCCACTGGCACACAGGCCATTGAAAAGGTCCTCTCTCACTTACATGTGGAATCTTAAAAAACAAACAAACAAACAAACCATAAACTGCACTCATGGATGTAGAGAATGGATCAGTAGTCGCCAATCTGGGGATGGGGAGAGGACAAAAGGGTGAAGAGGGTCAAAAGGTGCAAGCTTCCAGTTATTAAAATAAACAAGCCTTAGGGATGTAATCACAGCATGGTGGCCCTAGTTAATAAATCTCTATTGCAATTTTGAAAGTTGCTACGACAGTAGATCTTAAAAGTTCCCGTCGAGAGAATAAAGGAAGTTTGTAACTATGTGTGGTGTTGGATGTGGACTGAACTACACTTACCGTGATCATTTCACAATATGTACAAACATCGAATCCTTATGGTGCACACCTGAAACTAATATAATGTTACATGTCGATTATAACTTAATTTAAAAAGAAAAAAACAAAAACAAAACAAAACAAGGACCTGTGCTCTGAGTAGAGTCTCCATGCCTCCCAGGAGCCAGGAAGTACAGCCCTGCCTGCCATCACTTAGGCCTCATTGGCTCCTGGGAGGAATAACCCCTGACCTGGTCCCACCCCTGCCTTGGCCCCAGCCACCTCTGCCAACTTAGAACAGAGAGAGCAAAGCCCTCTCCAAGCTGTTCGTTTGGTAGCTCTGTTGTTGGGTGTCTTTACTGTTAAGGGTGTCCAAGCTCCTGTAACCCATATGCTCCGGAATTGACTTTGAGTAGTGACTTATCCTTCAGGGGCGGATGAACACAAGTATAGCCCCAAAGGGGGTGCAGAAGGAGAGGATTATGAAAACAGAAACGAAAGCCAGAATCTCTGGCATCAGAAACAAAATAAATAGACAGTCACCAGCCCAGCAAACATGTAACTTACTACTACCTTTCCCTTGGTCTCTTTATATCCTTCATATCCTTCTGTCCAAAAATTCTACTTCTAAATTTGGCATGTATTAGAATATTCACTGTAGCATTGTGGGATTTTTCCCAAGTTTGTATTTAAATGCGCGTTAGCTAGCGTACGACGTACTCTTAGTTTCAGGCGTAGAATTTAGTGATTCAACACTTCCAATACCACACCAGGTCCTTCTCAAAAGTGCCCTCCTTAATTCCCATCATCTCTGTAACCCATTCCCCTACCCACCTTCCCTCCACTAACCATCAGTTTGTTTTCTGTAGTTAAGAGTCTGTTTCTTGGTTTGCCTCCCTTTTTTTTTTATCTTCCCCCTACATTTGTTTTGTTTCTTAAATTCCACGTATGAGTGAAATTGTATGGTGTTTGTCTTCTCTGACTTATTTCCCTTAGCATAATACCTTCTAGCTCCATCCGTGTCGTCGCAAACGGCAAGATGTAGTATTGTTTCTAATGTTTGAAAAATCTCAAGTAGTCTAACTACAATAAACTGTTATACACCCATATTTTAGAATACTATCCAGTAGTTTAAAAGAACAATGTAGATTTTCATGTAGTGACTTGGGACGATGTCTAAAACATATTGGGGGGGGGGAGCAAGTTACTGAACAAATGTAACCCCATTTGTGTATGTACACACATATACCAAACAAAAACAAAATGATTTTTCTATGGGAACATATAAATGTAACTGTGTAAAGAAAAAGGGGAAAAGCAGTCTGGTTCATTGGAGAGAGGGCAATGGCACAAATTGGCCGGAGGGTTTGATTTTCCTGTATTATTTGGGGGTTTTGCAAGAGTGTATTTACAACTAGAGTGTATTCATGCATCATTGGTATATTTAAATATGAATTTATTTTAAGGGGTTATTAGGAAATTTAATGAAATATATAACCTCAATTGGAATATATATATACATATATATATATATATATATATATATATATATATATATATATATGTATATATATATATGGCCGCAATGTCATTTACATCATTTACCAGCCCTTTCAACAACAAAGGGACCATTTTGTTTGGCATAGGAGGGAAGCCCGAGGCAAAGAGTTAAGGGAATCCAAGGATCCCGTTCTGTTATGAAATCAGGTTTAACCATCTGGTCAAATTAAAGATAACCCATCACCTGTTGAGAGCCACAAATCATTGACTAAATTTGAATCTACCTACCACGCAGGCCAGGATTCATTTGCCAAGCCCAGCCGTGATTCAAGTCAAATCACCACTCTGCCACTCACAGTGTCCTTGCTGAATAATTTTCCAGTGCTGTTATGTTTATAAAATGGAAGCAAGGAGCATAAGTCACATCTCGCACAGCAGGACAGCCAGGATGCAGTAGGGAAGATGAACAATTCACCTCAGGTTTTCATAAAATCTCAACCGTTCATTCCATATCCTGTCGTGGAATACAATAAAGGGTGATCGAAGCTGTAAACACAGAGCTAACTGCTGTTAGATTATAACGTTTACACTGATGTGCTTATTTTTCGGTCATTCAGCTGCACACTCTCCTACATTTTCAAAGGTAACGGTTCTCGGTAAATAAAATGTCAAAGAGACGTTCTGTATCGAGTGCATACTTAAGTTTGAAAGACACAGGCTTAAACCCTGCCACGTCTCCTCCAAAAAAAAGCAAACTGGTGAAGAGGCACCAGTTCTATGGTGAGTGGCCTTCCTTTGAGACTCATTTCCCCAGGATGTCGTCAAGAAAAATTCGAATAAATTCTAAGGCCATGATGGGCACAATTGCTTTTGTTATTTCCAAGGCATTTCACATCTATTGCTGTTGGTACAACAACCCTATGGAATAGACACGCAGATGCCAGCAGGTGATAGTGTTCCCATTGCACAGGTACAGAAATTGTGACAGAAATTTCTGAGTGCAAGATCAGACAGCTGATCTGATCTACCGATGGGGCCTGGGCTAGAATTCAGGAATGTTGACTCCCAATCAAGGTCTTGGAAATTGCTAACGTAGAATATCAACTTCCTGATTGCAAAAAGATACGAACTCTATAGAAATGACATGCCCGGTCATTTTAGTCAAGTCTCCTGGAAATGACCTCCCACTTACGATAGGCCTTCGGTGCCCAGTCCCCGCCCCCCCCACTCTGGGCCATATTGTTGCTTTACAGGCCAGACCTGTGCTGAAGCTTCCAGATGTTGCAAATATGTCATACAATCTCAAACAACCGTCGTAGCCCCTGAGGTTTCCATCCAAATACTTTCAAGGTCCGAACACGTGGGCATCAGAAGCACATGTGAACATGGGTACCGCCTGCTTTATTTCAAGACCCATTTTGCCCACAGGTTCTTCAGCAAGTGTCAGAGTAAGCAGCAACGCCCCATATCGATTAGTCTTTCAAACTTCTCCGCCATGAGAACAGTCCACATCCCTGTTCCTAATGCTTATCCGAGTCTCCCTGACCTTAGAAATGACAGCTTCCTGGCTTTGGGGAGGACTACAGCTGTCTAATGACATCATCCTCCCCCTGTCAAGCAGGCGCTGCCCTCCCCTCGAGGAAGGATTGGCACAAATGACTTGAGGCTGTTATTCCAGGATCAATGACCTGAGCAGACGGGGTAAACTCCCCTAGAGAATTGGATTCAAGAGACTTGAAGCTTCCCAGGAACCTGAAAGAAATGGCATTTAGGTTTTCATGGCCCACTAGCGCTGGTTAAAAGGTCAGAAATAAAAGGTTATTGACCTGGGAGATTTTCTTGAGAGAAGGAGGGCAGCGTGACTGCAGCCCCCGGGGTCCCTCCAACTCAGGGATCAGAAAGGCACTTGCCGGTCGCTGACTGTGGAAAAAATTAGAGTAGGGAAATGATGGGAAAATGTACTCTACGTTTTATTTGATTTGTACTGAAGTAAGTTAGGAGGTGATGCTCTGCTTTCAGAAAGGCTATGCTAACTCTGGAATAAGTTGTGTTGGTTTGTCTTGGGTTTTATGTTCAAATTCATATTCCTTTAATAATTTCCACATTGGGACCTCCTGAGGTCCACAGAGTTCGGTTCCTGATCTCCAAGTAAGGAAAGACTTGTATTTCTGGCCACTTCTCTATTATCTCCTAAGAAATTACCCCATTGACTTGCAACCAGGAAAACAGCAAACATAAAATTCTCCTTAGCTTTGATCAAGACAAAATGCCAGTCATCTGAAACTGCATTTGACAGCGTGGATGTACAATAGGAAGTGAACTAGTAAACTGGGTCATGAAATTGGAGAAAAGGAAACAGAAAAAGTTCACTGATCAAAAAGCCATCACAGCAGCTAAGATTAAACGTCTCCAGACATGACACTGGACACCCTTCTGGAAAGGTTAGCCTTGCGGAAAGTGCGGTTGTATATTTCCTTAGCATGTTTGAAAAGTTCTCCAGCTCCGAATAACCAGGAGCCTATGAAAATGCCACTTTCCCTCAGAATCGACAACAACCTGGCAAGGCCCCAGTCGTGGCAATTTATTACACTCAGCCTGAGCCATTAACATGCAGCTTCACACACTTGTTGGAGTTTGACACTGGTTGAGCTTGTTTTTCTGGTCCCCTGGGGCAAAAAACAAGGGAGAGCCAACAGTAATTTCACCTTTCCTCTCCCGAACTTCTCCCCTGCCCCGACCCCAACACCCTGTAATACCTGAGCTCATATTCAGAAGAGGAATACAAAAGGAGATCCGACACAGCTCAACAGACAGCACTTCCCGGTCAAACAATGGGGCCGTTGGTCATGGACAGCTGGCCACCAATGACTAGATTGAGACCAACAAACAACCACGCACAGGCCTCTGAGCAATCATTAAGTGGGAATGACTTGAGGATGAGCTAGGCTTGAATCAAATGACTTGTTAAGGCATCTCAGTCTACCATCCGTCTCAAACCTTATACTTCCCCGGGTCTTTTGATGGTTTCTGATCAGTAGTGCAAGATACCCAAACTGGAGCTCTCCCCTCGGGTATGAGACAAGTGCCACGGGGCAGAAGGTAACTATATTGTTTGCATAGCACTATATCAAATATAATAGGCCCTTAGGTGTCATTCTGATAGCAGCGCACCTAGGAAGCCTTATGAGACAAAGCCATTTATGTGTATGTTCACAGCATTTCCTCCTTCCCTCGAGGCTTAAGAGGAAGTGGTCTTTGCTCATCCAGCTCTGTGCATTTGTGATGCAGAAAGAGGGACATGGATAGAGGACGGGAGAGAGGTCATGGAAAAGCCAGGAAACAAACGGAGAAGAAAAGGGCTGGACCAGCTGGGTGGGCAAGAGTTTTTGCTTCCTGGTGATAAGGGCTTTGTTTTGTTTGGTTTTGTTTCTTTTTGGTTAGGAGTAAGAGTGAAGAGAGACAGAGAGAGAGAGAGAGGAAGGAACCGCCCCTGTCTGCAAAGCACCCAGGTGACTGAAATGAGAGCATTAGACTTCGAAGAGCATTTGGCCTACATACAGCGTGTGTTTTCTTCTGTCCTTTTGTAGTTTCTCCAGGAATCCGTTCAAAAGGAACGCGTTGTTAGGTTTATCTTTCTGTGAAACAACTATTTCTTTAAACCACCCCAAGACTGGGCCACATGGGGCGCCAGTTATAATCAAGTCACCCTTGAAACCACACAGTAGTGGCAAAACAAAATGGAAATAGGATGCTGTGGTCATGGCAGACGAGAGGCCCATTCAGCGCAGAGACTCATTTTTGCCAACAATGCCTAGCCATATCCACCAATGACCATGACGCCTGCCTGACTGCTGCCCCGGATAGATTTGAAAGATGAAAGTGTCCCGTGCTGACGGTGACCATGTCATTACACTGGTAAAAGTGTTCAATCAACCAGACGCCTGCCTTCAAGGAAACAAAAGATCTGGATGATTAACTGGAATTTTCTTTTCACCTGGACGTTTGCTACAAGGGAGATGTGATCGTCTGACGTTTCAGGTGTCAAAACCCTGGTGGGTCTGATGCAAGGCGTGCTGGTATCTCAGCAGAGACACAAACTAGGAATAGAAAGACCAAGTAAGATAGATGACAGGAGGGGTCCTCTGGGTGGAAAGGATGGCCTATAATTCAAATCATAGTGTCCAAGAAGCACAGTGAACTCAGACTCCGTGCTGTAGGTAGAGTATCTGACACAGCGAGGAGATCATTTTTGACACCCTTGCTCCCCTCAACACCAAAAAATTATTTTTATTAATTTTTTATTTTTTTAATGTTTATTTATTTTTGAGGGAGTGCCCGAGCAGGGGAGGGGCAGAGAGAGAAGGAGACCCTGAATCCAAAGCAAGTTCCATGTCGTCATGGCAGAGTTTGATGTGGGGCTCAAACTCATGAAACTCGAGATGATGACCCGAGCCAAAATCAAGAGTTGAACTCTTAACCAACCCAGGCACCCCTAAAAAGCTCTTTTTAGTAGTAATCACAAAATAAACCTAAAAATAACAATGGCCAGAAAAGGAATAAAGGTAGTGAAAGTGTTCTTTTATTGAACTTCCTGTGTATAATTGTGCCTGTAAAAAGTCATCATAATAAAATACGCTAAAGTATATAAAAGGGAAACATGAATATTAATACTTTCTAATTTACATTAGCATATTTTCTGGAAACAGAGTAACTCATACGTACATATTGGTCTATTACAGTCTATTACAGTAATGAATCTCACAGTTCACACTCGGCTTCACTCTTTAAAATTATAAACACTGGGCGCCTGGGTGGCTCAGTTGGTTAAGCGTCCGACTTCGGCTCAGGTCACGATCTCGCAGTATGTGAGTTCGAGCCCCGCGTAGCGCTCTGTGCTGACTGCTCGGAGCCTGGAGCCTGTTTCCGATTCTGTGTCTCCCTCTCTCTCTGCCCCTCCCCTGTTCATGCTCTGTCTCTCTCTGTCTCAAAAATAAATAAACGTTAAAAAAAAATTTTTTTTAAGTTATAAACACAGAAGCTCCACGTGATCTTGTTCCTTCACGTTTGCAATCATTATGCCATCATTTTTTATTTTGAATCTACTGTTTAAATGCAGCGACATCTGAAAAAAAAATAAATAAATGCAGCAATGGCTGTTATTACAGGGGTTGGACCCTCTAACTTATGCCCTACACCCAGCTCAAATGATTTTGAATTGCTGTGAATTTAGGAAACAAACATCTGTTTCCACCTGGGGTGAGGTCCAACTGTATAATGAGGGGTGTCCTCAGAACTAAAGTCCATGTTTTTGTGAAATGTGTAATTAAAAGACAATAATATCAGGGGCGCCTGGCTGGCTCAGTCGGTTGAGCATCTGACTTCAGCTCAGGTCATGATCTCATGGCTCGTGGGTTCAAGCCCCACGTGGGGCTCTGTGCTGAGAGCTCAGAGCCTGGAGCCTGCTTCGGATTCTGTGTCTCCCTCTCTCTCTGCCCCTAACCCTCTCTCTCAAAGATAAATAAACACTAAAAAAAATTTTTTTTCAAGACAATAATATTAAAATGTGTATTACACAACTGTGTCAAACCATAATGTGTATTAAAGGACAATAATAAACATATGCTCATCTGACATAAATTATTAAAAAATCAGTTGTTTAGAACTTGGAAAAGGCACCCCTTATTTTTTGTACCCTTGGGGGAGTGATCCCACTGACCTGCACTTAAAATGCAACTGTGCCTATCATTGTCTACTCTGATGAAAGAGGTACAGCTACAGGAATCTCCAGGTAGTGACAGGATGCAGGAAATGGAGTCTCACTCAGAAACTGGACACACACAGTGGGAGTTGGAAGCTTACAGCTTATTAGGCACTCAAGACTGACTCCACTCCTTCACCTGCGCATAGGAATCGGATGTTTGACTTTCTGTCAAGTTTGGTCCTGATGGCTCAGGATTAAGAGGGTGGAGCAGGTCTCTGGGGAATGTTCTCTGAACTGAAGTTGAGAGGAGCTAGAGTGAGCAGAGCCATCCTGGAATGGTCCTTCAGGACGTGTTGTGTTTTTTTTTTTTTTGTTTGTTTTTTGTTGTTGTTGTTGTTGTTTGTTTTTAAATACATTTTTTAACGTTTATTTATTTTTGAGACAGAGAGAGACAGAGCATGAATGGGGGAGGGTCAGAGAGAGAGGGAGACACAGAATCCAAAACAGGTTCCAGGCTCTGAGCGGTCAGCACAGAGCCCGATGAGGGGCTCGAACTCACGGACCGCGAGATCATGACCTGAGCCAAAGTTGGCCGCTTAACTGACTGAGCCACCCAGGTGCCCCAGGACGTGTTTTATAAACATGGGATGATGAGTGGAAGACTGTCAAAGCTCTTCCAATCAAGCAAGAATGTCCACATTGTTATTGCAACGTGTGGTTATGTATCAAGTGCCTGTGAATTTGGGGAAGTCCTCATCTGTCTTTTTCACCAAAGAGTTGAAAACATGAAAGAGACCAACAAAAAGATGGTCTGGCAAAGCATTTGACTGCTTTTCCTTGGATTTCTCATGTAGCCACTTTGGAAAAACTTACCAGATTTCCCAAGTTCTGTGACTGTCGGGCTTCAAAAATCACCCGCTCAGCAGGTTCCTGAGCAAACCTTGATTTTTTTCATTATCATAACCACCGGGTATTGGGCGCTATGTCCCAGGTACTGCGTTAAGCTACATTTATAAAAGTGATAATAATAATTGGTCTTTTTGGTACAGATTTACAAAGAGATAGTTCCCCATTACAAATAAGAACAAGCAGACAGAAAATAGCTCAGAGGAATTAGTCATCATCCCAGCTGATAGATAGAATCACACGAAGAATGTCAGAGTTAGGAAATACCACAAGGTTAAGAAGATTACAAAGGACAAAGATGACTATAATTACTGACGTTTAACTGAATAGTATAATTGAATCACCTAATTCACTTCCATTATTCAAGTTCCTGGCTTAAGAGTGGGATGTTACTATGAGTCGAGAACTACTTCTACTCCAATTTTTGCTAGCCAAAGATTACTGGGGAGTGGGTGGTGGGGGACGGGGGGGGGGGGGCGGGGGGCGGTAGTTAGCGTTCAATGTGGCAAATAAAGCTCTCCTGCTCAGCCACCCCCCCCCCCCCCCACCGAAAATTCTATGACAAGAGAAGCCTCTGACACTGTAAACTACAATAGGACAGGTCTTTGACTTCTCTGGGGTGTAAAGAATTTTAGGAAGCAGCTAGAAAAACACCACCTGTACGACAGTGCGCTTCATCAAGGCTGTATGTAGGGAAGATCAGGCTATTACAGCAATGGATCTGAATTTGAGACTCCATTTACAGGTTTTGGACGCTAGTAAGGTCACAGCCTCTGAGATTTCTGTCTGTGAAATGGTGATCATAGTGAACGATAGCCGGTGGAATAGTGATGAGTCCTACCTACCTCGCAGGTCACTTGTGAGGATTACATGAGACGATGCATGGGAACACGCTCGTTACGTCATAGAGTCTACAAAAGGAAAAGATCATCATCCTTAAATGTGTTTCACCTTCTATCCCAAGTGCATACTCATAACTGCAGTTTTTCCGAGCAACAGTCAATACTAAATTCAAAATACACTTTAATGTAACAATTATTTCAAGCAATGCAGTCTTCATTTTTTTTTTTTTTTGAAATTGTCCTTTGTGAGAAATGGTTTCGTCATTTTGCTGTCACACAATCTGCTTCTAATCTTGCTATGGTATTCTACTGGGAGTGAAGGGAAGTGAGGAAGAGTTGGGGGCGGGGGGGACAGGAGGTGGGGGGAAGAGTGGGGTGGAGTTGGTTTCTGGCTCTGTGGAAATATCCCTGGCCAGGATCAAAAGTCTCAGAACTTCCCTCGGATTCCAGAAAAACATCAAGTCAGTGTCAGCCTGAGTCCCCCACCAATTCAGTCCTCAGCTCTACTGTGCTTTGACAAGAGTCCAGTTGGAAAGCCCACCCTTTGGGCCGTAGGGCTTGGTGCATTCTGCTGCCACTCGACACCTGGAGAGCCATATCAATGTCAGAAGAGCAGGCTTATTTAGGTTGTGGCAAGGCTGGCTTCGCCACAGGGTGGGCATTTGCTTAAGCCTCAAAGCTTATTAGGTAGATTAACGGGGGATTTGGGCTAGCTCCTTGTTTCGGTGTCCATGTGCCTTCATGTCTGTTGTGCTCATTTGTTTGTGTGGAAAAGGGTCAGCATGGGTACGGGAGGAGTCTTTCCATAAATCATATCAAATAATGTTTCATCTCAGGTAATCTATTTTTAATAGAAAATGAAATTCCAGTTCTACCAAATTTTGCTTGTCAGACTTTGATCACATTCACATTTTCTGATTTCCATTTTGCCTTCATACCATAAACATCATCTTGCCCTGGGAACATTCCTTATAGGACAAGGGAAAATAAATCAGATCACTAGACATTGATTCTCTGTCCCTACTCATCCAACACTAGGTGCCCAACACAGATGCCCTAGGATTTAAATAGAGGCGTGCACACATTGGGAAGAAGACCCTGGTTTCTCTCCACTCTCCCCATTTGCTCATCAGGATACAAAAGAGAGCCCACTCACCTAGCAGTGACAGAACTGACCAAGACCAAAATTGTCGTTACAACATTCTAGAGAGTCTTATTGGAAGGCTGAATGCTTTGAAGAGAAACACAGCATGAGTAAGGCAACTGATTGCCTGTGTTTGAATCCTAGCTTTGCTCCTCACTAGCTGTTACCTCAGGCAAGGTCTTAATTTCTTGGCACCTCAGTTTCTCCATCTGTAAATCGGGGATAATCACGATATTTTTTCATGTGGTGGTGAGGAGTCACTGATTTAATAAATGTAAAGCAATTAAAACAGTACCAAAGTTATAATAAATGTTCAGTAACCATTTCTTAATCTTGTTATTATTAGGAAAATATGCGACTCGATAATTATACCAGAAAAATAAAAAATTCCTTCCTCCTATCTCTCTAACCAAAGGGACTAAAACTCTAAGAGGTAGTAATAGAGAAAAAGGAGAGTTGAGCTCACCGAAACATTCAACACAATAGCCATGATCTTAAAACTCTGGGCTAACTCTGCATTAGCCCACATTAGCCACATTATGGCTAGTTAGCCACATTAGCCCAATGTGAATTCTGATGTTGGTTTTCCTCATCCTGGAAGATGGACCAAATCCAACACAAGGTACTATTACCTCCGAGTTCTTTATTAACTCATGACTTTAGGAGGACAACCAAATATTTTGCTGGGAACAAAAGAACCCACTCTCTACGAGAATTATGTATAGTTTGGGTAGGGTAGATTTGGGCGTATTTGATATAAACAAAAAGGATATGCAATGGCTCGGTTTTAGGATTTCAGTTTTAATTTCCCTTTAGTGCAAAAGCAGTAGCGAACTCCTTCCTCGTGTTAACCAGGGTGGTTTCCCTAGTGTTAAGCAGTGCTAAATAGGAATGGTCCAATGTGGAGCCTCTTCTGTATTTCCCAAGTTGACCGTGACAGTGACGCCTGGTGCACACCACCTGCTTAGGGGCTCTAGTTTCCACTCACATGCATTTCTTAGTTTTTGTTGCTTGTTAACCCCAGGAGTAGCTGTATAATGTTATAGTTCCTGCTCCCCAACTAAGCACTTTCTGTCTTAATGTGTTAAGCAGCAAAGGGAAGGGGGCGGCAGCTCAATCCCTCTTCAGCAAGAAAGGATTTCTGGCTCAAAGTGGAAGTTAAAAGCAGATCTCTCATTGTGCAAAGATAGGGTGCTGTGAAATCTAGAGAACTCTGTTTAAGAGCCTTCCGGCCACAGGATTGGGATGTTACTATCTAATGTTTCTGAGCCTAATATTGTATGAGTTGCTTGCCTTTCGGGCAAGGTTTCTCCCAGCTTTTTCTTTTCCAGGCTTACTTTAAGGAGAAAAGCTTTCCTAGATCTTTGTTCCAGATTCACTGCTGGAACCAGACAGTGCCCAAGTTCTCGAAACCCCAGGGCTTCCAGTTTGAAAGACGCTTAACCTTAAGGCAGGCTTCCTACCCTCAGTTTACCTAATGTGGGGGTGGGAGACAAACTGATGAAGTAGATTCATCATCACTATTCATCTTGCATAGTGTTGCGACCTCAACTCCATGCAAGAACAAGTATGCCACTAAAAAGATCAAAAGTAAAAACAATAAAATGGAGAAAAAGTAGGAACAACTAGACATCTACATGCAAAAAATATGAATCAGATACAGACCTTATATCCTTCACAAAAATCAACTCAAAATGGATCATAGACATAGACGTTAAATGCAAAACTATAAAACTCCTAGAAAATAACATAGGAGAAAATAGAGACAACCTTGAGTTTGATGGTGACGTTTTAGGTATGTCACCAAAAGCATGATCTATGAGAGAGCTGCTAATCTGAACTTCATTAAAATTAACAATTTCTGCTCTGAGAAAGACACGATCAAGAGAACGAAAAGACAAGCCACAGACTGGGAGAAATTGCTTCCAAAAGGTCCACCTGATAAAGATCTGCTAGGGGCGCCTGGGTGGCTCGGTCGGTTAAGCGTCCGACTTCGGCTCAGGTCATGATCTCATGGTCTGTGAGTTTGAGCCCCGCGTCAGGCTCTGTGCTGACAGCTCAGGGCCTGGAGCCTGTTTCAGATTCTGTGTCTCCCTCTCTCTCTGCCCCTCCCCTGTTCACGCTCTGTCTCTCTCTGTCTCAAAAATAAATACACGTTAAAAAAATAAAAATTAAAAAAAAAAAAGATCTGCTACACAACATATACAAGGAACACTTAGGATTCAACAATAAGAAAACAAACAACCTGATTTAAAAACGGGCCAAAGACCTTAACAGACACCTCACCAAAGAACATACACAGATGGCGAGTAAGCACATAAAAAGATGGTCTCCATCACATGTCATCAGAGAAATGCAAATAAAAATGACAGTGAGCTGCCACTACACATGTATTAGAATGACCAAAATGCAGAACACTGACAACACCAAACGCTGGTGAGGGTGTGGAGCCACAGGAACTCTCGTTCATCACTGGCGGGAATGCAAAATGGTACAGCCACCCTGGCACACCATTTGGCAGTTTCTTACAAAACTAAAAATTCTCTTATCCTATGATGCAGCGATCACGATCTTTGGTTTCTATACAAAGGAATCAAAAGCTTATGGCTGCGCGGAAAACTGGCATAGACATTTGTGGCGGTTTGGTTCATAATTGTCAAAACTTGGAAGCAACTAAGCTCTCTTTTGGGGGGCGAAGAGATAAATACAGAGCAGTATAAACGGACAATGGAATCTTATTCAGTGATAAAAAGAAATGAGCTACCTGGCCATGGAAAGATACGTAAAGGAAACTTAAATGCCTATTACCAGGTGAAAGAGGGCAATCTGAAAATGCTGCAAACAATATGACCCCAACCGGAATCATTCTGGAAAAGGAAAAACAAAACAAAACAAAGCCTTGGAGACAGTAAAGAGATGAACGGTTGCCAGGAGTTAATGGAAAGGGGGGTGAATAGGCAGAGCACAAAGGACATTTAGGGCAGTGAAAATACTCTGTATGGTACCAGAGTGAGGGACACATATATTTGTCCAAACCCATAGAATGTACAACTCTAAGGATGAACCCTAATGTACTATGGGCTTTGGGTGATAATGATGTGTCACTGTAGGTTCATCATCTCTAACAAATGCACCACTCTGGTGAGGGGTGTTGATAATGGGAGAGGTTATGCATGTGTGCGGGAGCAGGAGAATCTCTGTACCTTCCTCTCACTTTTGCTGTGAACCTAAAACTGCTCTTTAAAAAAAATTAAGTCTTTTTGTTTTAAATCAAAGTGTGACCTCCCCTTTTGAGCCTCAGGCCCTAGGCCAAATGGCCTGCTTACCCCCACCCTCTCTTGTAAGATCTGTGCATGTTCCCATACAAATCATCCCCCAGGAAGCCTGTGTAGCAGAAATGTGGATAAAGTACTGTTTCTCAGTAATTCCAAGAACATAAAGCAATGGGATTACACATCACTCATTTGCACGACATTTTGGAAAGCTAGGCTTCCATTACTCCTGTGGCCATCCTTGGACCCAAGAGTTCACAGGACCTGAACCAAGAGGTAGCAATCAGTGTTGGGGACATGAAGTATTTGCTGCCCTGGGAGAGTGGGAAGCTAGCCTCCACTAGTACTCCAAAGAAAGTCTGTCATCATCTTCTGTCCTTGGTTTATTCTTCATGGAAACCAACCACGAAAGACCTCAGTTCACTGTGGCAATGGATTTGGTGGTCCACAAGTTTTGGGAAAAGCTACACTGTGATCACCTAACTCTAGCACCCCAGTTATCTGTAAGAATTTTCTCAGGGACCTGTACTGAGGAGAGAGGGCCTTGAGCATTCCTTGCCTGCCCAGCACAAAAGGCTTAAGTTAAAATCCTTGGAAACTTTCACACAATCAATCAAGTTCTTTTGAAGCCCAAACTGTGTGTCTAACATGGGCTAAGTACTAGGAGAGAAGGAGCATTTCCCAAAAATGCGTAAGACATGGTCCCTAACCTCAAATACATTGGGCGTTACAAACCAAATACATATCATTTTATGAAACAGGTGATGGGGGAAGAGAAAGGGAAGGAGAGAGAGGGGGAGGGAGGAGAGAGAGAGAAACCATTATGTCAGAGGTTCTTCAGAGTCTAAGTGCAGAGTATTTTGTAAAGGCCTGTGTAGCTACTTAAGCTGAAGGTTCGTAGAGTATAAAAACTCTTCCAGGAAAAAGTGGGGCTTAAGCCAGATTTATTTTTGTGTCCCTGTAACCACCGTTCTCCTCAAAATATACTTTCTTCCACCCACCTCCACATTAATCCAGTAGAATCTACCTCTCAAACATTGTCTTAGCAACCTGCTTCCGGATTAATGCTAACAAGCCAAACAGGCCAGCATGAATAGTGAGGCTGAGACTCAGACCTCTGGCTCTGGGCTGTTTTTATACCACCACAGAGTTTCAAGGTCAAAAGGGACTGTAGATCTCACCTAGTCCAAACTCTCTTCCGCTGCTTAGGAAAGAGACATCTGAAGACACGTTCTCCAAACTTCCTAGCATGGTAAACCCAGTAGCTGTGGAAGCCCGGCCAATAAAATCAGCCTTGTGCCCATGAAGAAGCAGGAGATGTTAGGACACAAAGCACACCTGAACAATCTCACTGGCATGAGCAGAAGACAATCACCTCAAAGATTCAAGCCGCCATAGCTCCAAGTTTTGTAACAGGGGGCCACATAGTGAATTACCCCTTCAACCAACCTTCAAGGGTCACCAGACCAGCCATATTGCAGTCATCAAGGCTAAATTTCCAAGTCAGTTTGGAGTTTAGGTAGTTCATACCCAAACTAGCTCCAGCCCAACCAAGAAATCCTTGAGGGTAAGGATTGAGCCTCATTCATTTGTGCATCTCGAGGCCTGGTACGATGCCTCACGCTCCGTGGACAGCTCAGCGTGGTTTTGCTGAATCGAACTGAAATGCCCACATTCAATTATTATACTGAATAATACAGAATGAGTTATCATGAGTGAGAGCAATATCTGGTACAGAAAACGTGACCATAGCTGGAAAGGAATGATGAGTAAACCAGCTGCCCACCTCAACTCCCCACCCACCTTGGGAATCCCTCAGTCCTGAGACAAATAGCCATTCATAAATACAATGAGATAAAGATACTGATTCCATCTGGAAATAATATTATCATAATATTAACATAGAATAATAGTAATATTAGGACAATTAAGTTACGATCACTAAGTATAGAAATGGGATTTGGTTTTTTTGGAATAAGTAGAAATTGAGCTGGGTTTCAAAGAATGGGTGAGATTTTGTATCAATATTTAGAGAGGGTGAAAAAGGGAGGAAATGTGAGAAGATACTGTCCAAAGGGTAGGAAGAGAACAAGGACAGAGTGATGTCACGGCGGCCAAGGGGAGGTAGGGCTTCAGAGAGGGAATTGAAAGAGTTTTGATGGCAACAGATGCAGTAAAATTGATAAGGGCCGAACTTCCCATTGAATTCAGCCAACAGGAGGCCAGAGTTGACTTTAGCAGGAGTCGTATGAATAGCTAGGACAGCAGCCAGACTGCAGTGGCCAGAACAGGAATGATATGCAGAGGCCCCAAGAGAAGACCTGCTCTTAGGTCACTTAGTGAAAATAGCCCGAGTGCGTGCAGAGCAGAATTAAGGAGGGTTCTGTACAACAAGAGAACCTTGAACTTCTGCAGAGGGGACGTGGCAGGAGCAACGTCTTGCACTGGGGATGCAAGAGAAAGAGAAACAGTGTGGAGGGAGAGGGGTTTGCCTGAGGAAGAGGAAAGAACATACACACAAAACATCCTGCACACTGGCAACCGTCGTCTTCCCATAGCCTATGCACAGATTTTCAAGAAAAAAAAATTAGTTTCATATTTTTTGCCTTTTAAAAAATGGCAAGACAACAAAACTCACAGCGGGGACATACTCTGTATCAGGCTTTGTACTAGATGATTTGACACTTACTCGATCATTATAAAAAACGTCTCAGATGCTCAGCTGACTATGGAGGTGAGATGCCAGCCGGGTGATATCTGGTCACGGTTCTGAGACTGGAGCTCAGGCCATCATTTATGCCCGTGTGGAAGGGCCCTGGCCGACCTGACAGGCCGCTGCCATCTGCACGCTGACCATTCCGGGATGGCAAAGAAGAGAACGACTGAGCCCCTGGTATTTCCCCATTGACCTCCTTCTCCATTAGTGAGCTTCTAAGGGAGGCAACTCAGTCACAAAATATTATCTTCTTTCATCTTGTAGAGGAAAATAAAATACCCTCGGGTAGACATTCATAACCGGCCTATTCGCTGAACCTTTGTGAAGCACCTGTTATGTGCTAGGCGGTACCACTTTGCTTTTGCCGCATGACAGTTCACCCCCAAACGGAAAGCACGTATTACTTCTCATGAGATTCACGCCCAGGGAAAAATCAGGGATTTCGATGAAAGAACGAGTACTGCTACAAAGGTAAGAGTGGCCGTTTCTGCTTGGGGAGCTCCGGGAAGGCTCTCCAAAAAGAAGCATTTGATGGAGGTCGCAGACCTCAGATCTGGGGTATGAGCTCATCGGGCAAAGAAGGAAAGGGGGTGGCACGTTTGAAGAAACACAACAGCAGGCAAAGTGCAGAGCAATGGAAACCACAGGGGGAGTCTGGGTAACTGTCCAGGAACATGGGAGGAGGACGCAGGGTCGCAGAGGACACAGGAGAAGTTGGAAAAGTCCCATCTTGAGGGACGGTAAGCAATGCCAGGGTCATCTTTGCTGAACGAAGGGACAGATGGTGGAGAAGAGGCAACATTTTTGAGAACCGTTTTGAAGTTGATTGACATTTGGATGCAGAAAGTCAGTGGGTGGGGTGCAGGGGGGACAAATCCCAGGTTTCGTTCCGTGTTAGTAGACAGACAGTAGGGCTGTTCGTCAGGAGAGAGATATAGGAAGAGGCGAACAGGAATAACAGTGAATTTGTGGTGTCTCTGGGACATCCTAGAATGGCTGTTCACTGGCTGGTTGTAGAGATTGGTTGGGAGTCCAGAAAAGAAAGTTCTGGGCTGAGAATTTGATTTGCAAGCTGTCAGCGTAGGTAGTGCTTTAGGGCTATTCAAAAGAACGGAGATCTTAATCATGGATCATCCCAGCTGGCCAAAAAAAAAAAAAAGAAGAAGAAGAGGAAGAAAGTAATTTCTTCTTTAAAAAACGAACAATCATTTTCAAATTCATTCTCTCCCAACAAAGGAATTAGCCAAGGGTCTGTTTCGAGACCAAACAAAAAGGGGGAAGGGATCATCTTTCTACATGAACGCAATGGGTAATTCATGAGGCTCTGAAAAATACAGCTGCAGCTTTGCCAATAATTTCCTGTGCCTGTGTAAACAGTGCCATGTTCTCTGAAGCTTTCTCCTTCTTTAAAAAGGTAAACTTTGCTTTGCCAATAATAGAGGCAGAACAATGTACTCAGTCTCCAAGTTCTTTTAGAAGAGTCTTCAGATATTAAACGCTGTCATCCTTTGGTTACTTCTTCACTGGAGAGCTGGATTAGGAACACGTTAAGTACAAGTGGCCAGAGCTGTCATTACTGTGTAGCCGGTTAAGAGTGAGAAGGGGGAGGAAGATGAATCCCCGCAGCAGATTCTCCCCCATCCCACCCCCAAGCATTTCCCTGCATTGTAGTAACCGTTTGCTACTGTTGAGGAATATTTCGCCACTCCACCAAAAAAGAAAAACAGAAGCAGTTAAGTTTGCCATCAAGTCCATTTGGGGGACACTGGACACTAAATCCTCTCTTAGAAAATCGCAAGAGTGGAGAAGCCTGTTGAGGTAAGGGGGTGCTTCCCCAAGGAAACTTCATTTCGCAGAGCTCTAATTAGGATCTTAGGGTCTTACCCAACACCTAAACGCATTTTGGGAAACACCGTCTCTGGGGCATTCAGCCCCTGGCTCTGCAGAATCACCTGGGCTTCCCTCCTGGCATTTCTGTCAGGGCTGACTTGGGTTTGTAAAACCAGGCGGCACATTTTCCCATCTCCACAGACCTGGGGACAGGATCTCAGCTCTGGGCAGTCTCTCCCAATTTAAATTCTGAATTTGAGTGGTCAAAACAGCTGCCTCCCCTCCCCCAAACCTGCCGGGCTCTGGGAGGGATTCCTATTGAAGAGGAAATCCACCATTTCCTGCCCTAGCAGCGCCTCTGCTCAAGTGGGCCTTTGACCTGCTGAATTGGGGGTCTGTCTCTGGGATTTTTCCAGGACACAGGGAAAAACTCCTCTTAGAAAAGTCTCTTTGTCCTTAAGCAGCGCACCTCTAGGGGAAAACGAAAAATGAACACAGTCAGATTTTTGTAGCCTTATTTTCCATTTTATTCCATCTATCGAGTCAATGAGAAGCGCTCTTAAAAAAAAAAAAAAAAAGGCAAAATCCAGCTCAGGAAAAGTAAAAATGTTTATGACAGCTTTTTTTTTTTTTTTTTTTTTAGATATTATATCCTCTTCCACATCAGGAAATGCAACATCTGCGTGTGCTCTTAAGGGTTCTCTTTTTATTTCCTCATCGCCACAGATTTTCATTTCTGGCTAAAATGTCAGACACTATAAACTTGCACGTACCTCTGAACTAACTTTGTGTAAGATGAGACCAGGGGAGCTGAGGGGAAGTGCTTTTAAAAAACGGAAAGGTGGGAGGAATTGAGAAGGGGATGTAGACTAGTATCAAAGTTTAGCCATAACAAATAAACACGGAGATAAATAAGCAAATATGTCAAGGCTCTGACTTCCTGAGAAGATTCCAGGTGCTGGGGAAGGTCGTGGGAAGAGAGAAATGCAGCGAATCAGTGAATGAGGGTGGGGGGTAGAGGGGGGGCACCTGCAAATACTTGTATGGAGTTCTGACTTTTCATCTCACTTACATCGTGCAAAATCATTAGACGGCAACATTTGCTTGCATCTTTTCCTCATGTGCAAAGTGGAGACTGGGGAATCATCTCTCGTCTTTCTTCTTGGGTCTTTGACTTCTTCCTTCAACCCACACTATATCATTGGCTCTGTGCTCAGGCCCGGATGCTACCTTCCAGGCTCACCTAGACATCCCAAGCCATTGGAGGCCCCAGTGGAGGAGGAAAGGTTGGCTGAGTCACTCAGCTTAGGAAGACCTTTCTCAAGGCACATGCAAGTATGTAGGATTTATATTGATGGCACTCAGCTTCAAGTCATCAACAAGGTGGATTAAATACAAAGAAATCTAGAGGGAAGCGGCTGCTGGTTTTGGTTTTGTGTCTTGACAAAATCTGTTTGATGTCTGCAATGTTTATAGACTTCCTCTTATGGTCGTAAAATGATCGCCTCTACTGTAGACATCGCGTCTGCATTCAGTCTTTCTTTTTGGGTCTAAGAAAGAGAAGGCAGTAGGTCTGATATATCTTTCCCTTTTACCAGGAAAGCAATATTTCCCAGAAGCCCCCAACAAGTTTTGACTTATAATTCATTGGCCAAATCCATGTGACATAGACATTCCTAGCTTCAAGGGCGCTGGAAAAGAGGGTGTTAAGATTTCCCAACCTCCAAAACGGGCCACAAGAAGACTGAGTAGGTCTATTGACTTAGCCAATTATCCATTAATTTTATTATTGCTGGATGTTCCTTCCGAAAATTCGATCAAGGGGCCCATCATGAAACTAGTAAGACCACATTCAGCACATCACTTCACATGACCACTGGTAGTTGAGCTGTGGTATGAGTGAGCTAATAACTTTATTCCCATTTAAAATAAAAGCTTTTAAAGTAGTTTAATTTTTTTCAGGACCACTCATGTCTTCCCAAAACCCTCAAGTGTCTTTGGTTTACATCAAAGTCCTATCTCATTTTCTCCCAAGAGGAAACCTACCGCAATAGTAAAGTTGTATATTTCCACCGGGATTTTCCCTAAACTGTTAATGAGTTGTGACTTCCTTATATGTACATGCAGACGAGACTGGTGCACTCCAAGCAGGTAGACAGAATTTGAACCAGATGGTTCAAGGAAAGGAAACTGGATTAGCAGATCATTTCAAACACCTCCATGTGTTGACTGAAATCCATAAGGGGAATGACAAAACATGTACCTTATTTTCTCAACAAACTGTGCACCATATTGAATGTTAAACATTATATTGAGGGAGGTGTCGAGCAAGCTCTGGTTTTCCTATCCTTGTCACTAGAACCATAAGCCTTGTTTTGCCTAATTAATGTATACAGAGGGAAAAAAAGCAAGCAAGCAAGAGACACGGGGCTGCTTCATAAACTCATACCACCGAGAGACCCCATGGTAATCCTCTAGCAATGGCATTTGAATAAATTGGAGGTGGCAAGGGTGTGTCTAATTTCCATGAGTTCCTGTATGGAAAGCAAATCCCATTTTGCCTGATTTTCCAGTTTAAACAATAAACAGTAAGAGTCTCTCATCCCCACCCTTAAACCAACTTCATTGAAACTAGGGCTGATGCAAATTAAGGCACTTCCCAGTACTCAGGCCCCCAAGCCCCTACCCCCAGTTTAATTAAAGCCTAATTTGGTTGAGGAGTAAACTGGTATTTACAAATCAGGAGAAAATCTGGTTCCAGTAATTAAAGGGATTTTCTAAATCTTGTCCTCCGTGTTAGAACACCCGTTTTAATAGTTAATTAAAGACTCCTTAGCCATCCTTTGAAGGAAATTTGAAAAAGAAAGATTAGGGACCTGCCACAAAGACATTTCTGACAATAGGGACTGAAATTCTTTGTTAGGCCCTTTAGGGAAAACTAAGGTCTTCATTTACCTAAAACACTTTGGGTATGCAAACTTTTTTTTTTCTTTTAAGAAAAGGAGATACTTATTTGCCTTTGCAAATAAGTATAATTTGTGGGTAGCCTTGCAAATTTTACAGCTGTTCCACAAATCTAAGCCAGCTTGCAATCACCAGCATACCGCCGCCATTACAGTTAAGGTGGATTGGGGGCACGGCCATCTTGTTCTTTTGGTCTCTCAGGCTACAGCTGGTATGTCAAAATACCCAACTCCTGAGGCCAGGGGGCTCCCCAGGCACAAGGAAGAGAAACATTCCTTCTTGGAGATTCCACACCCTTCTCATATTCGAAATGGGTTTAAACCATTTAAATTGACCAATTGACCAGCATTTAACCAGCCTTGTGCTAGGTGCTAGGAGGAATACAGTTGAATACAGTTGAATACAGTCATGGCTGCTCAGGGACTTGACTGTAATTCAGAAGACAAACACTTGTCCAGATATTGCTAATGGGAGACACAGAAGATATGCGGGAGGTACAAGGGACAACATGAGAATGGGAGAAGGGAGAGAGACTGAATGAGCAGCCCTTCTGAAGGTGTGAGTCAAGCTCTTTCTTAATAGGTAGGGAGAAGCAGATGTCTGGAAAATAACAGTGCCTAACAAAGAGAACAAGGACACGGAGGCAGGAAAGGGCAATGCACATTCCAGAAAGAGCCTGGAGATCCCTGGGGCTGGAGTTCAGGGTTCTTAGGGCCTGGGGCTGGGAGCAGGAAAAGAAAGCGTGAGGTCAGCAAAGACCATATTGGGGAGAAGCTTCCTGCCCTGGTCAAGACATTTGTTTCATTCCATGGAGAAAAAGGTTTTGTGGGGATGGACGTAACTGGTTAGGGGACAAAAAGAGACTTGTAAGAGACCAGTTCAGGTGTTACTGCCAAACGCTGTGGTAACAGCACCCAAAAGTGTGCTTTAAGGCAAGAGGTCTACAAAGCAACACTTATACCCCTAGAGACCCACAGACTTTCCAGGGGGTATAGATGCTAAATAAACCATCTGAAGGGAATCAGTTTCTAGATCTTCATCTCCTCTATGTCCTCTATGCTTTTTTTTTTTTTTTTTTTGGTGTCCTATATGTTCTATACGTCCTTTTCTGAAACTGCCTGATAGCCCAAATCACACTTGAAAAAGAAAGACATACCCTTCTCTTAAGCCAGATCTTTTATGGTGAGCTAATCATTCATCAAGTCACCTTAAACATAGGGGCTTCCTGTCTTGTCATCTCAGTTCCTTCTGTTAAGAATGAAATGTGTGGGAATGCAAGCTGGTGCAGCCACTCTGGAAAACAGTATGGAGGTTCCTCAAGAAACTAAAAATAGAACTACCCTACGACCCAGCAATTGCACTACTAGGCATTTATCCAAGGGATACAGGTGTGCTGTTTCAAAGGGACACATGCACCCCCATGTTTATAGCAGCACTACCCACAATAGCCAAAGTGTGGAAAGAGCCCAAATGTCCATCGATGGATGGATAAAGAAGATGTGGTATGTATATACAATGGAGTATTACTCGGCAATCAAAAAGAATGAAATCTTGCCATTTGCAACTACGTGGATGGAACTGGAGGGTATGATGCTAAGTGAAATTAGTCAGAGACAAAAATCATATGACTTCACTCATATGAGGACTTTAAGAGGCAAAACAGATGAACCTAAGGGAAGGGAAAAATAATGTAAAAACAGGAAGGGGGACAACAGAAGAGACTCATAAATATGGAGAACAAACTGAGGGTTACTGGAGGGGTTGTGGGAGGGGGGATGGGCTAAATGGGTAAGGGGCATTAAGGAATCTACTCCTGAAATCACTGTTGCACCATATGCTAACTAATTTGGATGTAAATTTTAAAAAATAAAAAATAAAATTAAAAAAAAAAAACCAGAATGAAATTTGACCTGTGTGGGAGGTTCTGACTTCAGAATAATCAATGCAGTATAGAGTAATGACATTGATCACCCAAATGTTTTTGGAATGTTTCCTAGAATTATCAACTTCTTAAAGATGAAACCCACAAGCAGGGATTCTTTTCAAATTCTTTCTGATTCAAGCAGCATTTCAGGAAGTCACCTAAAATCTATTTTCTCAAACCTGTCATAAAATATTTCTTTTAATTACAGTCAGTTCTCATCTTATTTCAAATTATAACATATTTAATGTTTTCTACCTCCTGGTTACAAAGAGTGTACTTCTTTATTTGTTGTTTTTTTTTTTACTTTTTTTTTTTAAGTTTATTTGTTTATTTTGAGAGTGAGAGAGAAATCGGGGGAGGGGCAGAGAGGGAGAGAGAATCCCAAGCAGGCTCCACAATGTCAGCATAGAGCCTGACGCGAGGCTTGATCCCAAAAACCGGCTCGATCCCACAAACCATGAGATCACAACATGAACCAAAACCAAGCGTTGGATGCTTAACCAACTGAGCCATCCAGGCTGCCCCAAGAATGTACTTCTGTAAATCCAGGATGAAAATTTTAGATGTTAACTCTACCAGAGAGTACGTAGTTTTTGAAAAATCGTTTGGGAGTGCCCAGGCAAACAAATGAGTTTTTAGAAACCCCGTTTCTTTGGGATGTCATCCTGAGTTGGGAAGGCAGACAAAGTCGAGGGGAGGTTGGTTTCTGTGGTAAAGTTAAGTTTCAGAAATGCTGAGTTGAGATGGAGCAGGCCTCAGCTACTTTTAATATGCAAATGGTGTTAAGATTCTCTGCGGAGCTGTAGTACTCAGTTTCTCCCAAGTGTTGGCCAGAGGAGAGGTGCAGTGCCACGGGGTAACCTGAGAGCACTTCAAAGCTCCCCGTCAATAATCTCCATCACTACAACCTCCCTTAGCCACCACCCCTAAAATGTAAACTGAGTAAAAACAGTATCAGTGCTATAAACATGAGCTTCGGGTAATGTTCTGGAGCCTGTCCAGATGCGCCCCCGCTAGCAATTTGGGCATAAGTGGCAAACAAAATGTTCTCTGAGAATAAGCAAATGTGAAGCACATGTGAAGAAAATGACAGACCCCCCCCCCAAGACACCTATGGATTTCTCTTTTTTTTAATGTTTATTTATTTATTTTGAGAGAGAGAGAATGAGTGGCAGAGAATCCCAAGCAGGCTCTGTGATGTGGTGTTCGATCCCATGAACCATGAGCCGAAATCAAGAGTCGGACGCTCAACCAACTGAGCCACCCAGGTGCCCTCCCCCCACTCTGTATCTCCCTTATAATACCCAGATGTGCCAATTGGATATTTTTCCTATTGAATTATCCACAAGTTTGCTTCAGTTCTTAACATCCTTTTGTAGGCATTCCTGCAACCTCTGTTCTTAGAATATTTAGATCATTTTTGGTTTGGGCCTTATGGGTGACATATTCTTCATACCACAAAGTGTGTAGATAAAAGCCAGTTAGCTAGAGGCATGGACCAGAAGAGACAAACCCCGTGATAACACGTTCCTTCATGTATCGTCAGTTTATACTATAGATCAGATCCTATCACTTACATCTATTTCACGTGGTATGGATTTCCAACATAATCCAGAATTCTTGCAAGTCCTGTCTTTGCCCCTCTTGAACAAGATTCTAAAAGTGTACTTTGTTGTCCGCTCAATGCCCCCTGACACCTCCAACTTAATTTAATGCTCTGAATATAAAGATGTCTTTCCAATTCCTAAATTAATAAAATTTCTTGTTTGATATCAATGTAACAAGATAACCTATTGATTGACCGAACGAATCTCTGCCTTTTCAACGGAGTATTCGCCTTTGTGTCTGATAATGATATATGTCATTGTGCAAAACAGAAAGGCCATCTGGCAGGAGCTGCTCTGCTAGATAAGGAAGAATGTCAGTATTCCTACAGCAGTGCTGCTCAATACTGAACTATGATGAATGCTGTAAAAATGAATGGTTCCCCCAACGAAAACTCTCCTTCAGATGCGAGCTTCATATCTCCCTTTGCACATCTGTGCTGTCTCTGCGTGATGACGAGTGATTCTGACATAGCCTTCCCTTGCCTCAGAGTCCCAAAGAGCACCATAAAGGATTTGGGTAATTCTCTGATGCAGAGTAAGCAACATATAATTTCCAAAATGAAATGGAAGCTCCTTTTCAAAAGACAGTGTGATTGCCTATGAACTTTCTTTTCTTATAACACATCATTACGTTATTTTGTAAATACATATTTTCCAAGCCATCTGTTTTGTCTGCTTCACCGCGAGCTGCTCAAGGACGAGGGCTGTGTGGGCCTTATTTATCTTCATACCCTGAACAGCCAACACAGAGAATGACCCAAAGTGGACGCTCCATAAGTATTTGTTAAATGAATGAATGGAAAAGGGAAGGAAGGAATTATGAAGGGAGGAAGGAACTCAAGATTGGAGGGTCTATCTTTTTATTTTAAGTTTATTTATTTATTTTGAGGGAGGGGAGAGCAAGGGAGAGGCAGAGAGAGAGAGAGAGAGCGAGGGAGAGAAACAGAATCCCAAGCAGGTTCCACACTGCCAGCCTGAAGCCCAACACAAGGCTCAAACTCACAAACGGTGAGATCATGACCTGAGCCGAAATCAAGATTCAGCTGCTTAACTGACTGAGCCACACAGGCGCCTCTGAGTCTCTTTCTTCTTCTGGATGAAGCAGTCTGATAAATCTAAGAACCATGTATTATCGTGACCTGTCCGCACCACAGTGTGACAGGCAACAACTGACATTTCTGGGTCTTAGAAATTTGTTCTGCCCCACATTCTCTGAGCAGTCGGACTAAAATTTGTAGCCCATTCAATACCGAGCTCTCCTAAGCTTAGTTGCACCTTTTGTACTTTGATATTTAACCTCACGTTTTCCCCAAACACTATTGTATCTCTGATGATGATGATCCTTCCTTAAATCTGCATTTCTCCCCAACTCATCTTCTCGGTCACTTTTAACACACACCGATGTTTCCTGTCTTTACTGCCTGTATGTGCTATACGTTCTACTTTAGAACAAAATATGTCTTTTTTCTTTCCCTTTTTTTTTTTTTTTTTTTTTTTTTTTTGCCTTTTCTGTAATTTGTTCCCAGGTCATTGGGTCTAAAAGCTGAGCCCTCAATTTTTACTGAATTCCCACACCACTTCCTCAACTGGTCTGCCTAGTGCTATCTCTAAAACATTCCTAGAATTGCTCCTTGCTGAGATCGAAGCCCATGGGCACACCTTAATCTCAATTTCTCTAGACAGTTCCAATTTTTCCTTTTATGGTCCACATACCTCCCTATTGTCTGAAGGTCTACAGATGAAAATCCTGTGTCTGTTCTCCATCCAAGAGGCGCATATATCACTTCCTTGGTTGTTCTCGTCGTCTCTGATATCTTGGGACTTTTCTAGGCTGGTTTCCATATTCAGACCTGATACCACTCTTCATGCTGGTTCGTTAGAGCCAGTGATCAGAGGTGGGGACATGTGTTTTGTTTTGTTTTTCCCCGGTTCTGCTACTGACATGATAAAAAGCTGGGGACGGGGTATTGAATTTGACTGTCTCAGTGAGTATAAAGCAGGGATCTAAAAACACTTGGCAATCGTCCTACTTTGGAGTGTAGCTCTAAAGCTGAGTGAGTCTATAACCATCGTAAAGAATTTATTATTATGGATCTCTATTAGCGGTACTATAATTTGACTGCTGATTGTAATGGAGCTCATAATGATATAGAGAAATATATCAGCAGGCACAGAAGCTCAGAAAAGCTCTATTATCATTGTCTTGAAGAATTATCTACCCACGGCGCACCCTGCCTTCTCTCAACCCTACTGGAATCTTTTTAACAAGCATAAAACTGCCCAGCAGTTAATTTTTATCTTACTGTATTCTGTGGGTTAGCTTTGTCCTAAAGAGATTATAAAACCTTTGGAAATAAGGCTTATGTTTGATCCTTGTCCTGAAACTCTGCAGTATGAGCTCTAGGACAGGTCATGTAAGTTCTCATTAGCACTTTTTGAATAGCAAAAATGATTCCCTTTATCATATAAGTGAATACGTGCATAAAGATGGCTTCTGACTTCATGAGATTGAAAAGTTGAAAAAATACCAAGTTCAGTATCTTTCATTTTTATGTCTCTGGAAAAGAAACTGCTCCAAACGCTCCCAAAGCCCTGAATTCAGTCCCAACACTCCCCGTGTACTTAATAAATTCCCCCAAGATCTCTCTGCTCCCCACTCCTGCTCTCAGGGGTTGATGCTGAGCACGATCTGCCTCTTTTCAACTCACCCACGTTTTCCTGGCCATGGTCCCCTCCAGCCTCCTCACTCTCATAGATCAACCTCTGAAAAATGCCACATGTATCACAGCCAGTAGACCCAATTGGCATGATGTCCTCCACACGCGCATTTCCACATGCTGCCATACCGGCTCTGTGGTCTCACTCCTCTTGTCTGTTGCTAAAGGGAGGGAGGTATTTGAACTTACTGGGCACCTGCTCTAGGTCAGGGACTTTTCTACTGGTTGCCTTACAATGTCTGTGTGTGTGTGTGTGTGTGTGTGTGTGTGTGTGTGGTATTTCTTCCCAAATCTTTCTCCCTCTGTCTCTTCCTTGCCCATCCCTCCTCTCTCCTAGAGGTGGGCTTGGGAAAGCGATATACTAGTAAATGTGTACCGGCCAGTCTGGTGGACGGAGCCCTGGTTTGCACATTGGCAATTGTCATGGTGTAATGAGTACCCCTATGGCTGACTGTAAGTTATGAATGTAGCATCACTGAATGTGGAGGTGGGAACACATGTACACAATCTGCTCCAGAGAGCAGGATGGAGCAGGCTCTGGTTTGGGGTTTGGGGTAAGAAGAGGTAGCTCTGTAGCTCAAAACTCTCTTTCCCAAATTTGGTGTGAAACCAGCTCGTAAAGACTAAGCACAAGCTTTTTTTTTTTTTTTTTTGGCATTCCAGTTCTAACATCTGACTCGGTTCCCTTGTTACGCGCAAACGTCTAAGTATTCACCCCGAAGGGCAGCAGAATATGCCACTACAAACTATGCCATCCTCCGCTCAAGTTTTGTTATCAAGCAAGGGCTACCTTCCCTTGCAAAAAGGATTTTTCTCCAGTTTCTTCAATACAGAGCATGCATGGCAGTTTTAATGAAAGGCACTTAATAAAAAATAAATAATACCTTAAGACCATTCATGCATATGACTTCCTGACATTGCTAGAGGTGCCAGCTAGCCCATGAGCTAATGATCCTGTAAATTTCCTTTCCTCTCCCAGTGTGGAGGTGAGATCTAATTTGAAAGATTAAAATCTTTGCATGATTACAGTATATGGTAATTGTTAAGCTCTGTAGTTACATGCTCAATAGCTACTAAGTGCAAAGAATTACAGGTGATTTGCGCTTGTAAGATAAATTCCAAGAATTTTGCTTTGACAAAAAGGCAAGGAAGTAGAGGCTGCAAACAACAGATATGCTAAGTGGAGCGATTTATCTTGAACTCCAGGAAAGAGGGACTTAGGGGGTCTCTGGATTCACAACTCGCCTTGCCACACTGCATTTCTCCAGTTGTGCTAAACTTCATTTACATAAAAGTCATGCTCAAGTGGGTAAACGTATCTAAGGAGTAGATAGCCTAAATTTTGGAGGAGTACCAAATGCCTGCTCCTCTCACAGTGGAGGAACCAGACAAACTGTGTTCATCGCTTTCAGAGACAAAAGCCAAGGCCAATCTTCTTGAATTCAATACTAGAGCAATGATAGGATATTATTTATGTATATGTTTATACTTGTTTAAAAAAAATAGTAAGGCTTTTGGTATTTATGCCTCCAACTCCACCACTGTTTGGTTCTGTGCCAACCATTCTTTCTCTACCTTAGTAGACCACACCGGAAAATGCATTCGTTAAACTAATATTTATTCAGCACCCAGTGCATACCAGGCTCCTGTTCTTGGCATCAGGGACATGACGATAAACAGAATAGATAAGGTTTCTGCTCTCATGGACTCAGAGTCCAGCAGGAAAGAAGGATTTACTAATACTTACAAGTACTCCTTGTAAGCTCTAGGAAAGGGAGGGTGGTGCGCTATGAAGCATATGGTGTCTCTCCCGGGTTTTGGCGCCAAGGAAAGCATCTATGAAGAAGCGATAATAAATTTGAGACCTTAAAGACGAGGAGTATGATCAGCTCAGAAAAGGGGGAAAGAGCAGAGCCAGTCTTTTCTCCAGCAAACAATGCAAAAGGAGTTTCCAGAGCTATTAATGCCTTTCTTCGAAGCACCCCTCTCCCTCCAAGCCATCAAGATCCCCAGCCGCGTTTGCTTGTTGTAGCTAAGACATTTTTAGTTTTCTAGTTATAACTCCTGATGTTACCGGGGGCGGCAGGCATAATTCTAAAAGAACAAGAAATAGCAGACCTGGTGACCCTGGGCCTTTCTGTAGACAGGCAATAGTGAGTCACTAGCAACTAAAACGCAGAATGGCTTAGGAGTGGCTTGTTCTAGCATTCATTCTGCGGAAGTATCCAGGAGTCTGGCTTCCCCAGTAATGAGAAGGGGGCGCGCGGGCAGGCCAGAGAAGGGGGGGCGGGGTGTGCGGACAGGACAGAGTCAGACTGAGCTCACACAGCACAGGTTCATAGAATGGTGGTTCCCAGAAACGTTTCAGCTAGTCCCATCCTTGGAGTTCATGTCTGCAGATAATAGCTAGATAATTGGCACTTTTATGTCTCATGTTTTAGAGTCATGACACAGCTTAAACCATGTCACCATCCAGAATTTTTTGAAAACTCACCTGGTAAGATTTGCCATCTGACACCCTAACTACTTCTCTTAGCGTATAATTGTAACACGTTAAGTTTTTAAATTTATGATTTTTGAAGTAGGCGTTTTTTTTAATGTTTATTTTTGAGACAGAGACAGAGACAAAGTGAATGAGTGTGAGCAGGGGAGGGGCAGAGACAGAGGGAGACACAGAATCCGAAGCAGGCTCCAGGCTCCGAGCTGTCAGCACAGAGCCTGACATGGGGCCCGAACTCACAAACCACGACATCATGACCCGAGCGGAAGTCAGAAGCTTAACCAACTGAGCCACCCAGACACCCCAGTTTTGTTCTTGTTGTTGTTTTCAAAAGACGCTTGGAAAAGTAGGAAAAAAGGAAACACATGATACATGGGCTACATCATCATCCAAAGAAAACCAGAGTTTCTATTTGGATTTATTTATTTTCAGCCATTTGTCTTATCCGTCATCTTTGAGTTTCGCTGCTTCTTCTTAATGTAACTAACACTCCATGTATGACTCTGAGAACGGTTTTCTTTTTATTTCTTTACTGAAGTACTGTTGACACACAATGTTACCTTACTGTCAGGTGCACAACCCAGTGATTCGACGTCTCTGTACATTGTGCTCTGCTCTCCCCCGGTAGAGCTACCGTCTGTCGTCACCCAGGATCACAGTCCTGCTGACTGTATTCCCTACGATATACTCTTCATCCCCGTGAGAGCTGTTTTATTTTTACTTAACATCCTACCATAAACATCTTCTTCTTTATGACGTATCTTTTGTAAACATTCCATTTAATGGCTGTGCAGCATTCCATCAAGTTGATAGGCCATTGTTCACTGTCCAGCAGTCTGTCACTGGACAATCGGGGCTTGGGGAGCGTTCGTTGTAACCTGAATCTTTCTCACTAAGTCCTTCCACAGTAAGGACGCTTGGATGTGGCATAACTGGGTCCAAGGTATCAGCCTTTTTTTCTTTTTTTTTTTAATTTTTTTTTTTAACATTTATTTTTGAGACAGGGAGAGACAGAGCATGAACAGGGGAGGGTCAGAGAGGGGGAGACACAGAATCTGAAACAGGCTCCAGGCTCTGAGCTGTCAGCACAGAGCCCGACGCGGGGCTCGAACTCACGGCCCGCGAGATCATGACCTGAGCCGAAGTCGGCCGCTTAACCAACTGAGACACCCAGGCGCCCCCTTTGTTTTTTTAAGTAGGCTTCACGCCCAGCACAGAGCCCAGTACAGCACTTTGAGGTCACAACACTGAGATCAAGACGTGAGCTGGGTGCAGGGTCGGACACTTAACCGACTCAGCCACCCAAGCGCCCCAAAGGCGTCAGCCTTTTAAGGATCCTGAAATGGATAGATTGTGTTTTGAAATATTGTGTCAAGTTATGCTGCCATTGACAATGTATGAAAGTACTTGTTCTATCATAGTTTTGTCAGTTCTCTCTCTTTCTCTCTGTCTTAACTTTTACTAATTTGTTAGGCAAAAAAAAAAAAAAAAAAATTAGGTTTATTTATTTATTTCGATTGCGTGAGAGAGAGAAAGAGAAAGCAGGGGAGGGGCAGAGAGAGAGGGAGAGAATCCCAATCAGGCTCTGTGCTGTCAGCGCAGAGCCCCGCATGGGGCTCGAACCCAGACTGTGAGATCATGACCTGAGCTGAAATTGAGAGTCAGATGCGTAACTGACTGAGCCACCCAGGCGCCCTCCCATGTTTTTTATTAGTTTTATTTTCTCTTTGATAGACTGTCTATTCATGTTCTTTGTCCATTTTCAATTATCTGTGTTTTATGCTTTTGAGGAAAAAAATCACTCAGTGTTTGCCTTAAAATTTTAAGCATAATAATCTTTTCTTTTTTTTTCTTTTTTTTTTTTGCTGTTAATTCTGAACCATAATACATAATATGATTTCATTTGAGACACTATTTAAACACAGCTCCTTTTTATTTCACATTAACTCAACTACTCTGAGACAGACTATATAATGTACATTTTACTAGGCTTATGCCTTTTCTTATATTCTTACAGCTTGCCTTCTCACCTTTAAAAAATACACGTATGTGTATAAGTGAATATATATTTTTATACTCATGTACAATGTGCAGGCAGAAAAAGGGATAAAGTTTAATTCACTCTTTTGTTTTAGTCACCAGTTCAGTAAAATATTTAAGTTACAGGTACCAATTATGCATGATATCCTTATCCTTAGAAACAGAGAAAATTGAGAATTGAATGTAAAATAAAAATACTAGGTAATGAGAAACTTTTATTTAAAAAAAGCAAGCATGTAATTTTTAAAAAATAACAATTTGGAAGGTTGTGTATTGATTTCACGGAGAATATCTTTTTAGAAATCTTCACTTGTAATTGCCTTTGGAATTAGTTTCTGAGTCTCCTTCATTTTACCATCAATGAGATCACCCAGGTTGATTATAACTCTTCTTGACCTATTTTGATTTAGTCTACTTTGAGAGGGTTCCAATGGTAAAGTTTCGCTCATCTCAAGGACTACAGGATTGCCATGATGCATCTGTCCATTTCAGTCCATATTCCCAAGAATCTAAGAACTTGAGGTCCAAATACTCAGAATTGCTTGTATTACTTTAAAAAAAAAAAAAAACTAAGATAAGTTGCATAAAACCAGAATAAAACTGAAATTAGGCTGCATCATATCAGAGTTAACAAGGATTTGCTACAATTAACTGCATGCACACAATTTTCAGCACTACTTTTTCTAATGAAATGTGAACTATTCAAGTCCACGAAGGTGTAATACCACAATTTAGAAAATTATCACACTGTAGTCCTTTGAGTGTAGAACAGCACTTATGTCAATATGCATTTGTTCAGAAATTCCTAAGATACTCACATTTTGAGGTAGAATCAGCAGCATGATTGATTATTCATTTAAAAAACACTCCTGGGCCTCTCGGCAGCAATGAACTAATGTCTCGGGAAGATCAATAATTTCTTCTCTCACGAGAAGAAACCCAGGGCATCAGAAAAGTCATCAGCAAAATTATCAAAAGATATGTGCCAGCTGTTTCCAACAGCCCACCGAAGAGGGGACAGAAGGAAATAATAAATGTTTGCCACATGTTGAGAGAGGAGTGGTAATGGAAAATATTCATAAACAAATGACTAACCCTTGTCTGTATGTTATTCAGGTGCACGGATAAAACACGTCCATCTCCTTAGCGTGGACTCTTGTGGATGCAAATTACTCTAAGTCTTGGGCAGTCATTTCCAGACTCTTGTAATTCTTCATACAGACTGAACCATCACCAGCATCAGCAGTTTTGCTGCTTTACAATTAAATCCTAACATCTGAATTAGCATAAAACATCCCTTGCAAGATAATTCGTAGCCAAGACTTTCCTTTTCGATTTCCCGGTTGGTGTGGCTGCCTCTTCTATTTCAAATCAGCTGGGAAATCTTTCTCCTTATCTCAAATTCCATTTCCTTGGTCCTCGTCCTACCATTCTTCTCAATTTCCCTTGGGCGGGCTACTCTTGTTGTGTTTGCTGGGGCCAACTGTTTGATGTAGGAAGAAAGGAGCACAGAGTCTGCCCCACTAAGGGTCAAATCAAGCTTGTGAGAAAACAACCATTTCCCTGGCTTGTATGTAAGCAGGTATGATAGATTACATCCCCCCCCCCCCCCACCACCACCACCATGAATCTGCGGTCTTCTCCTAAAATTCAGCTTTGCCAAAGCAAGAAGCCACTGAGGAAACGCAGTGGGCAGTGAAAGTCTGACTAAGTAAAGGGAACCCAGGATGCCCACAACCCTTCCCGGATGCTGATCAGTCAGTTCTAGATAAACTAGATTGTGGCTTTGACGATCAAACACTGGAGGGTGACCTCCCAGGATTTATGGGAGAGCCAGGGGACCAGCACTCAAGGCTGTGGGATCCCACGTGTGACTTCGCTCTTGACCATGTGTGCACATAGCTGTGCAGTCTCTTTAATTTGGACTGCTTTGTTGAAATTGGGACCTAACAGAGCTTGCCAGATCTCTTGCTTTAAGACATCTTTAAAACACCTAAACAGAAAGCAAGACCATTCCGTTTAGGCTAGAAGCAGAGGAGTAACTAACTGAGTTCTCAGAGGAAGGGATATTACTCCTTGGAGAAATAGGGAAATTTGTGAGACTATTTTTGATTGTCACATGGGTTGGGAGGCACCATTAGCATTTAGTGTGTGTGGCTAGAGGTGGTAAACACTCGACCAAGTGTGGGATCTGGTCCCCATGGCGAGGAATTTTCCCATATCCATCCCAAACTTCAAATAAATATCTGCTTATGTAAGTGGAAAACGTGATAAAATTAGCTGCGCCTCATATCTAACTCCATTTAACATCTATAACAAAATATTTTTTCACAGATTTAATATACATTGAATTTTCCAAGAATGCAACCTCTGTGTGCAGATACTTGCTCTGTGTGGAATTTTACCAAGAACTGATCATCTTTTCAGTAAACGTCTGACATTTACATCCAATGACAATGTATCAGTTTGCATATGTAACTGTCACATTCGAGTATAGATACACATACACTTACCTAGCCCTTATTTCAAAATGCGCAATACAAAGTGTTGACAGCATTCTGTTGAGTATTATTACCTTCTCTTAAGCCCCGACTACTTGGTTACAAATAGTTGTAAGTATCAAACCACTTCATAATACCTTTCAGTTTAGTCCTGCCGGAAATACACATGCTTTTATTATGAACTACTTTCCTATTATATTTCCTTTCTATTACAGTTTGTGCTGGGCCCTGGGGCCCCTTCCTAGGTCCCCGCATCAGGGCTCCCACAGCTGCTCCAGCTGTGACCGCTGGCAGCCCATAGCTGAGTGCCACCGCCCTTCCCAGCCACCGCTCTGGTCTCCGGGTTGCTGACTGCTCTCTGGGAGCCGCCCGCACCCATTGACCGTCACTGAAGGGAGGTGGGTGGTGGGAAGGCACTGGCTGGGCACAATTCTTCAGGATCACCCCAGCTCCAGAGCTCCCTGTGAGATCTGCTGAGTCACTTGGGAGACTGCCTCAAAGCACAGCCCAACCTCTGCCTCAGCCCAGTCCTGCTTCCCTCCCTCTCCTTCTCGCATTGATCCTGAGAGTACGTCTGATGTACTTCTTGCCTCCTAATGCCGTCTCAGGTTCTGTTTCCCCCAGGGGAACCTGACACAGAACACTGTAACGGTTATTGGCCCCTGGGCGGTAGGTCATCTGGCAATTTAAATTTAGGAGAGTCAAGAGGAAAATGATACAATATTTATAATTTTTTTAAAAAGGGTGGGGGGCACTGCCTGTGGTTGGACTCTCGCCTGGAGGGCAGAGACACTGCTTGCTCGAGGGCTACCAGTACGGAAGACGCAGAATGACACCTTGTGTGACTGTTTATCACACGTGTGAATAAAATACTGGTCCTGTATACAGCATCCCTGCTCATCAGTCCTTTCTGCCACATTGTCCTCCCGCCACACCATGCCATACCAGGTGTCCCTCGGTAAATACTCGCGAAATGTGAGACACAGACAGAACCCCGCTGTCCTGATGCCTCACCTCCAAATGGCTATGTGCCTCTTTAGCTCTGAGATGCACCAGCTGCCCAGAAAGACAACAAGCTGGGTCCATAGCCCCGGGCATTTTCTCCTTTGAGATTTTTTTTTTTTTAGAGGAAATATGGTTTTAATTCTTAATATCATGATATCGTAGTTCTCCTTAACTGTCAACTGAAAAAGATTCACACAGCCCGAGTAGAGCTGGAGGGTGCGGGAGGCGGGTGGGGGTGGTGATGGTGAGAGAGCGTGAGAGAGACGTAGGGAGAGAGAGAGAGAGCGCGCGCGCGCACGTGCTTTTGTTGGCCTGAAGGACTACAGAAGAGGACAATCCGAAGGCAAGACCAGTGAGCATTACTTTGTCCCTCAGATCTAACCGTCTGGCCAGGCTGCCCCGAACTAGTGATTCAAAATGCTCTGAAGGTACTTAGTCCTCCCATATGCCAGGAAAGTGGTGTTTTTTTTACACTCAGTAAAGCCAGCATGAGGATTAGCTACCTGGTTCTTGACTCCATTCAAATCCATTGCTGATATAGCACTTCAGCGTGCCTCAGGGTCATCACCTATCTCAGTCAATGGACACTGGTCATTACAGACCAGCATAATGACCTGTGAGTTTGAACTCAGCGCCTCGGTGCCGGTATGCTTGCCGCCCCCAGGCCTTCAAGGCTGTCTGTCTAGCCATTCAGCAGCCCTTCCTTCACTCCTTCACCTGTAATACCGGGATGCAGGTCAGAGTTTCCACCTCTGGTTCCTCCTAGGGGTGTGGTGATAATTAAAGCAATGATGTTTCCCAAGCATGGAGACATTCCAGATTAAAGACACCACATAATTGAACACATTCTGCAGCTAGTGACATGGGTTGGTGTCATTGCAAGCTAGGAAAATAAGATTAAGTCAGGTGTCCCTGCTATGGCATCCATGATACTTTTCCTACTCTCATGATTTAGGGACGCCCTGCTGCAATTAAAATTTAAAAACAAAACAAAACAAAACAAAAAGCTCTAGTCCCCAAGAAAGAAGACATCAGTTTAAGAAAGAAAGGGGTTTTGTTTTTGTTTTGTTTTGTTTTGTTTTGGAGAAAGAAAGAGACAGCACATGAGCGGGGAGGGGCAGAGAGAGAAGAAGACACAGAATTTGAAGCAGGCTCCAGACTCTGAGCTGTCAGCCCAGAGCCTGATGCAGGGCTCGAACCCACAAGCCGCAAGATCACGACCTGAGCTGAGGTCAGACGCTTAACCGACTGAGCCACCCAGGCGCCCCAAGAAAGAAAGGTTTTTATTCATTCAACTTCCATTTCCTCAGTAAACAAAGGTGTACATTTTTATTGCAGTCACTTCATTCAAAGCTAAAAATAGAGTTAAAAGATCAATGGCACCTCTATTTGTTCATCATGTCACTGTTTTTAATAAAACAATTCATGTTGCTGTTAAAGGCAGGAAGATATGTAAGGTCTACCGGTTAACCTGGGCAAATGCTTTGCACGTCCATTTTCTTCTCTCCCACGTATCATCGCCATACTGTTCTGCTGTGCACCTGCTCCGCTGCTCAATGCATCGGTTCTTGACTGAACATCTTACAGCCGTGGCAGCGGCGATGGACAGAGGTCCTGGCACATCACTGTGAGAGGCTGAACAGCGCCAAGGCCACCAACCACAACGGCGGTATCACATGCATCGCAAAGGCATCAACTAAAGCGGTTTGGAGGTCTGAGCACTTTGCCAACAGACTGCGCTTCTGAAAAATAAACTTTATGACAGTTAGCGTTAGGAAGTTCTGTCCATAGCCAAGCCACCGAGAATATGTTTGCTGATTGCATCCATTCAAATATGTTTGGAACTCAGATCCAAACTGGCAAAGGACCCAAAAAAGGCAGTTAGAAGTCAAGTACAAGTGTTTACTGGGCAGCTTGGATTGAGGAGGCCAATAGAATGTGAAACAGGAAAAAACGAAGAGTGTTTCCGGTTGGATATGTCTGCGGAGCGAGTAAGACAGGGTAAGCCAGAGGGACTACTTATTCCTAATGTCCAGATATCCAAACCCCTTCCAGAGGAAAAGAGAACAAGATTCGGAGAATATTTGCATAGGAAAACCTGAATGGTATACGAAGAGAAAAAATACAAGTTGCAGGTTAATAAGGATAGTATGATTGCTCCGGCCTGCTCTGTCCCTACGCCAGATTCATCAGAAACCAGGCACGTGTGGTATTAGGGATCAACTATATCTGGGCCACCCCATTTTAGGGGCCAGCGTAAAACTGCACCCATCCAGGTTAACACCCTCTCCGTGGAAAGCTGGGTCTCAAATTTAGACAATTCTTGCTCATCAGCTTTTAAACATATGTCATTCTTACAGGCTTTCAAAAATTTGTTACATAATAATTGGCTTCACTGAGAATCTATCCTGACTCTTACTTTCCAAAATCTGGGCGGTTACTTCTGACAAGCACCTACCTTTTCCTTTGGACCTTTGGCGCATTTCTGGGGACTCTGCCATCACAGGTGCCACATAAAGCCCCAAACCTCACCTCAAAAAATATTTATTCAAATTCCCTGGAAAATCATTCCCATCTGGAATTATGATTATCAAGTTCAATAACAACTGGGTGTTTATTGCTATTGAAATCGATCTGGTTTTATGCACTGCGGTATAAAGGGACTAGCCCGAGTTATTCAGATATTTTAATTCTGGTAAAAAAAAAAAAAGAAGTTTGAAATTATTTTTATCAAGCTGAAACATGAAAGCTCTCCAGTCAACTTCTTCCGCATTTAAAACACTTCTTCATCATCTGTCATTCCTCCTTCAGCTAAATTTCTAAGGATGAATTTTCAGCAAGGCGTGTGGCTGTCTGTGATTCTATTTTAGTTCTTCAGTAACACTTACATACCACCAGTGGACACCCAGAACGTGCTAAAGAGAACAGAGTGTGTAACCTGGGTAGGTATTTAACTTGTATCCTCGTCTCCACACGTTTAATCATCTTCTAACAGCACAAAGACGCGGGACTCTTAACGGGTCTCCGGTTTAATAAACCATCCTCACAAATCTTCAAAATAACTCTACCATATCTACATGACATAAAATAAGACCCGGCCAAACAAATTGTGCCTCTTTCATTTCCTTTTATTTTTTTTCCTAGCACTGTGGAACCTCAATTTGAGTTATCATTCTCCTTCCTTAAGTACAAATGCTAGTGATTACAGAGATCGGCCTCCAAGGATCGATAAACAAATCTGCTATCTGTAAGACTTTGTAATGAGCATTTCATTGCCACCCTGACCAGAGAATGAAGCACAGGCCCCCAGACCGTCACTGATTCTCACATAAGCTGTCCAGCTATCAAGCCCTGGCCCCGTCCATGATCGACATCCGCCCGCCCCCCTGCATGCCCTTGAATATCCATACCCCCGACCCGAGCTTAGTTCTGCGGCGTAAAGCTACAGCGTGCCAGAAGCGGGGAAGAACCGTGCATGCAGAAGCGCTAAAAAGGACAACAATTTCGCCCTACCGTTTACTGGGTTACGGCATCCCCAGCTACAGCATGATGTTTGGTACATCTTCCTTTTTTCTTTTTTTTTAATTTAAAAATATTTTGTCCACTCGCAGCGTTTAACTCTATTTTTGCACCAGCAGAGCGAACTGAGACAACAGTGACGACCTAATCATACCTCGTAGAGCCAAAACGCCACCGGCCAGACAAGGGGACACCGCAGGAGAACCCCCCACTGCACCCCCACAACCTCGACCACCAACAGAGGCAGGTAAAAAACACAAACACAACAACACACATCACACATATACAGAATCACGAAAGCAAGGGCTCCAAGCTCGTAAGCCGTCAGTATCACAGAGCACAGAACATTGCAAAGGGCTCATACCCACATAACCACCACAGACGTGATCATGACATGAGGCACCGAAGTCTGTGTTCACAGACACTGAGAAACACCACAGCGACGCCCCAACATCCCTACCATTTGAGTTTCCTTTGCCCCCCCCTTCGGTCTCCGTCTTGGCCAAAGGACCCAGAACGCAGAGATGAGGGTCCCCTGCAAGCTACAACTTTGCGCCACATGGCGCGTCTGTTAGGCATAACTTTTTCTAGGCACAAACCCCGCAGTTTAACTTTAGTTTGTACTCGCGCCGCACCATGGTCGCCTGGACCGATCCATCTGCCCGTCAAGGTATTCTCACAGGGTGATGCAAACGCAATATCTGGTCATCACTCCTAAAACGCCGAACCACCAGCAGACAGAAAGCCCCGACTTGCCAAAAGAATGACCACTTGACCGCATCGTCGGCCTCAGGTTTATGTAAATAAAACCTTTGCGAAGAGAGACCAACACGCTGGGGCTCCCTGCTTAACCGTCCAAGACTGAGAGGTCCCTTCGACACTACGCGTTCAACTCCGATACATCTGCTCATTGCAGTGGACACATGATGCCATCACGCCGGGCACTCGGATAACTGCAAAAATACGAGAGCCCTAACACGCGCAGGCGCCGACGCGGAAGAACGGCAACCGCATGCGACCAGAGGGTCCCCAAAAAAACAGAGTGGTGGACAAACACACGATGGACCAAGAGTAAGCAGTTTCATAAACATATCGGAGATCCCGTCCGTGCTTGGAATACTATTTTCATAACATTACTCAAAAGGCCCACCACTTTGAAAATCTCACAATGTAGAGCAACTAGTCTTTCTTTAAAAATGATCAGACTAGTTTACCCAGCGGCTATAGTGTTAGCACTAAGCTGGCACCCCGACATTTATTTGTAAACATGGCATCTAGGACGGAACACTGGGTCGGATCAGTTAGTTAGAAGTGTACCAGCTCTTGACTTTCAGCTCCGGGTCATGATTACCGGGGATATGTCGCCAGACAAACCACTGTCGGCCCAGATCGGGATCGCTCCCCGTGCTCGGCAGTCGTGATCGGACCAGGCACTTGGCATCCCCCCACTCCACACTCAATATCCCCCCCCGCCCACTTTTGTCCTTACCACGTTCTTCCGCCCCCCCTGCTCGTGTTCTGCTCACTCTCTCTCTTGAGAAAAATAAAAAAATAAAATTCAAATAACTAACAACAATGCCCATAAATGGGGCCCAAATCCATTTGCTCAAAATTCACAGACATTCAAAAGGCAGTAGTTGTACTTCAAAAGAAACCACACCAAAAGACTGCTCCACCTCCCTCAGAGAGTAAGCTGTTTAGGAACTTGTAAGACATGAAGCCAAATAGCCACAATCTCCTGGCTACAAAGAAAACAATACACATGGTTTTGTTTTGTGTAACCAAAGAGATCAGTGCACCTGTTCCTTTACCAACGGCTGAACTCCGTTTGAGAAAAATTACATACGGATCAAGGGGCCATGACTTTTGTATCAATTGCTGATCCACGTAAAAAGATCATGTATTCACTGGATTATTCAGCTCTATTTGTACAGCACCTGAGTGAGGAATACTGAGTTCTTTGCCCAAGCGTTGACATTGTAAACACACCAAATGAAATGTGCTCAGAGTGTTCCATAGTCGTCCTGGGTCAAAGTCAGACTCGTTTGATCGCATTTCCCGTGAGTCTGTTACGCATGCTTTGAGATGCTAAGCTGGATAAATTACGGCATAATATTGAAAGAGTCCGTGTTCACACTACATAACCGGGGATATGTGCACAATTGCCTGTCTCAACTCCTACTCTCTCGCTCAGCGCAGTGATGTAGCACATTTGGACGTTCGGTAAATGGTGACTATTTAACGGTGTAGTCTGCCTCCCTCCGCCCATATTTACAAAAAAGGAAAAGTGTAAGAAACCGAACAGAACGACAAAACGGCTCCTTTTTATTTCGTTCTGATGACTAATAGCCTAGGGCCACCTGGCGGCGCAGTGATCCGGCCCCATCCACCTATGGCTAAAAAACAACTTCTAGTCTACATGACCTAACTTCTGATAAAATGACCACTGCCTACACACCCATCACTGAATCTCACATCGAGGGCTCACAAGAGCGACAACGATCGACCACCGGCTCGGCACCCGGCCCACTCTTGGGGCAGCCAGCCACGGCGGCACGCCGCCGCCGCGACGCGCATTCGATCTTAGTCTTCAAATTAACGAAACCCTATTCATGAGTTCAATTTGGCATCTTCAACCCGCGGCACGGATGACTACTCATAGACAGGAAAAAAGTACCAGCCCATCGTAGATTGGTACCATACGACCCCCTGAGAAAAGAACTTAGCAGAATAAGTGAACCCCCCGATCACCCCCCCCTGCCCTCCTGAGGACCAGGCACCCCGCCCCACCACACCCCCCGACCCGAGCATTCAGACCAAGTCGCAAGGGGGACCCCTGGGACCTCGACGGCCAACCCAAGAAGGGCAATGCAGAGCAGTGGGTATACCACTCATGTTCGACACCACAACCTAATCCGGGTCGGAAGGGCGGAGAGCGGACCTCTCACTCTCGTGCACTCCCCGACGGCAAGGAGCTCGACCAGCACATCCTGGTACTATGACTATCTCTACCACTTATTCCTCCGGCAGGTTCCTGTTCAGTGCCCGCCAGCAGATATACAGCACACGTCTAGGGGCTCGTGCACGTCATATGACTGTCTACTCATCGCCTTATCCCACGCCCCAACCCACACCACCACCCCCCCACCCCCCCCCCCCCCAAAACATCCCCCCACCCCCCCACCCTCCCCCACCACAACTAACACCCCCCCCCCACCCCCTCCCCACACCCCCCCCCCCTCCCAACCCCATCCCCCCCCCCGTAACAAGAGTTTGCCGTGGTCGGGTCCTACCTACATATTGGCCCAACACCACTGCGACCTACCGAAGAGGTCCACACCGAGCTTGCCCAACACCCAGGATCTCCTCGTCCTCAGATTATCACCTCCTCCACATGCTCCCCACCCCACTCAAAACGAGTAATGCCTTCACTCAGAGCCGCCCCTGCACCGCGCTCTTCCGAGGTATGCAATCATATCCGCGCACGCACCTCGCAACCCATCACTCGGCTTTCTTTCCATCTCTCGGTTCCTGAGAGCTACTACGCTCACCTCCTGTGACCTAGTGTTCCAGAGAAGGTTGTCAACACCCCATGCCCCTTCCACCCTTCGTTTGTCAGAGGCTAGCACCAAGATCTACCTTATGGTCACAACCTACTCACCTTAGAGTCGACCCACACGCTCCAATGTTGCCATCGTCTACGAGCACATAGCACAGCAGATACCCAAACAGAGACCGACGTACACTGATATCCATGGCTTCTTTTGCCTTTCATGCCAAATGAGTACTCTAACCACGCGCTACACCTCCACTCCACTCGGTCTAGGAAGACAGCGCTCGGTGCCCCCGCGAGCTGCCGCATGTTGAGACGCAACCACTAGTCTATGTGTATGTGCGTAAACGACGCCCAAGACAATATGCCGCACCACTTACGGAACTCACTCAACCCGTTAAGGGCGTGGAACAGTGTCTCTGCGCCTGTACTAGCCGTAGGCAGATAAACACGGTTTAGAACTTGCTAATTATGGTGGGAGGCCAGCATTCTCGGGAACTGCACCACCCTTGGCCAATTGCTACTGCGACTCGACCCTTCGTGTATTATCGAACTGGCCGAATAACGAAAATGGTATGAGCCCCGCTTGGTTGAATTAGAGGCCGAGTTGTAATCTTGCGTGTGTAATCTACAAGTCGTTCACTGCCCCCATATTGTCCTTTTTGAAGAGAGCGCTTCCCACCTCCAATCCCTCATTCACTGCAGCGGGCCCGTCCCATTGACATCATTTACTACACTGACTGTAGCAATGGCCACCATTAATTTTCTCTTTACCAGCAAATAAACAAGGCAAGACAAGATGAGAGAAATGATATTTCTAGCCAAACGCATGGGCATAAAGTTGCTGGGAGCACTACCAATGCAGCGTTGTTAAACCAAAATTACGTTTTCTGCTCAAGAGAGAACTATTTACACTGAACAAGAGGATAATGATCGCCCGGGAGAAAATGACAAATATATTATAGCTAAATTAAAATTTTGACTAGGCCAAGTATCTGAACTAGCAGACAGGGAATCACTTTGCCAGAAGGAAATTAAAATCCACTCGCAACACCCTGAACATACAGCAGGTACACAAAGTAAAAGTGATCAGTGCCCAAGGATATTCGTACATGAAAGAACATATATACTACCCAAGGTGAGTTAGCCCAAAATGTATAGGCTTACGTCGTCATGAGTAAAGTTATATGGGTGAAGTAGCCCAGGTTTTCCGACAGACGATGAGGTTGTATCCCCAAGTTGCACAGCCAAAACAAGTTCAGGAATAGAATGGCGACACATTAACCCTCCCATGTACTCGGCATGAAATCATTTCAGGGCCGAGGACTCACCTACTGGAGTCCTAATGAATTTATGCGCATCGTCAAAAACCGATGCCTTTTTCCTGTAGCCATCTCACTAGTGCTCGGCCCTTGGTTCCAGGTCACTACAATCGGCGATAAACAGTATCAGGAAAATGGAGTAGTAAAAGCTTGAGATTATTTTTTCAGAGAGGGCTGCCCCACATGTTCTTTGGACATCCAATTCACTAATTGAAACTCTTTCAAAAATATAGATGGAGGGTACTCGACGCCCCTACCCCTCACGCTCCTTAGGAGTGGCTCAGATCAGGTTGAGCCCAGATCCCACACGAACTTACAGGCTCTGGTCATTGATCATCTGGTCCCCACAGTGTGAGATTCCAGCCCCCCCCGCGCTACGGGCTCTGTGCTGATGGCTCAGAGCCTGGAGGCTGTTTCACGATTCTGCACAGGTTCCCGTCTATCACTCTGACCCTCCCCGGTTCATGCCTCTGTTATCTCGTGCTGTCTCAAAAAACTAAATAAATGTTTTTACCAAAAATTTTTTAAATAAATCAAAAGAAATAAAATAAATAAACAATACTAAATGAATAGTATTGTCATAGCCTTGATGTGAAACAATGTACTGCAACCCCAGACCGAGCAGACAGGTAAGACTCCTTTGCTTTTATCACTACGGTAATTTTTTTTTTTTTTCCGGGCATTTAAATAAACAACTTTTTTCTAGACTACAGGTTTTAAGGCTTACTCACAAGCCAAAGATTAGAGAGGACCACCAAAAGGGCAACATCGGTATACCGTAGAGCCGACCCAGCCCTCTACAGGCACACACACAACCTCCATCCGCCCGTACCAACGATTCTGGCACCCCACAAAGTAAACAGCCTCCTCCCTAGACTTACACATTCCTTACTCACCCGAATCCATCCGTCGTCGCGTCCTAGAATTCACTCCTGCAGCGTCGCCCATTGCCCATCTCTTATGCGCGGTTTTTCCACTTGGAACTACATGTGTAATCGGCTCAAAAAGCACTCACCCTTTGTAGTTCTCATACTCAGGAGTCTGTGTCTCCTCCCATGCGCCCTATAACAATCATTTGGGTACATACATAGTCATACTGACCCTTCCACATCTCTCCTACAAACATAAGATTGGGACCCTACCCACCCGAACAGAGTAAAATTTATGCCCCTTCTCTCATTCTTCTACCCACACATGCTCGACCTACTTCACCCCTAACCAGGCTTCCCTACATTCATGGTGTTCCCACCTCCAAGGGTGTAGCTCCATCAGTGTCCCTGTATTCACCACACACTCAGGCCCAATTAGGAGCATCACACGGACCCGAGACCCGTGGTCCACTGATTGCCCGAAGGCACAGAGCCGTCGGTCTGCACAGCACAACCGCTTGAACCCTCAACCGTTCATTCGGGCACGTACGTGTGGAGACAGTTAACCGTTCGTTCAAACGGCGCGCTGTAAGATCTATCATGGGGGGAACTAAACAATGCCCGCCCTCACAAAGGGAGCCCTGTGCAACCGTTGCGTGGATCCCCATCAAAATCCTCCTACAGTGACAACTCTCAAGGAGGTCCCTCACGTGCCAGAAAGCCGATGCTGTACCTTAGCTAGGGTTCCACAACCCCACCCAGAAGCCCTATCCCTACTGTGTCCTTACCACCTGCATTCCTATTTCTACCCTTCCTTTCCTCCCCCAGCAACGGAATAACAAGATAATGTTGTCAATAAATTACAACGATCATTCTCCTACAGAATGGTTGTATCACACTTGGCCATCACCATGCTGTGGCCAGAAGGTAGCCAATCCTGATGCGGTCCACTGCCTGTAAGTGTGTACGAAGTCCTTAGGCACTTTGCAGTCCCAGAGAGATTTTTCTAAAATCCTATATCTCCATGCCCTAAACAGGACCCGGGGTCCTTGAACTCAAAAACCCAGGAGCATCAAGACCGTTTGGCTGCTCCCCATGGCAACGGCCACATGACAGGTGCGGCCCAAACAAAGAGTAATTCTGTTCTCACACATCCTAGTTGCCAGGGCACGACCCTCCAAGACGGAGCATGTGTGGTAGCTCCAACAAGAATTAGATGTAGGACGGGGGCTGCCGGCGGAGGGTCCGGGGTAAGAACGGGATATATGGTACTCTGGCGAGCTGACCACAGGTGACTGACGCTGTGAATTTCGTTTATAAGGCGAACAACATGGAGTAATTAGCTATCTACACAAATAAGTCCCGGTGTATCTGCTGTTTGTATTTTACCTGTTTGTAACACTAAAGTCAAAATCACTTGGGTTGGAACACTCAAGATAGGTATTATGTGAGTGGTACGTGGCTGAAATGCCTCAAAAGGCCTCGTAAGCTCCGCACTGACCTCACCTTACTTTCTTCAGAATATAGATTTTTAAGCCGTTTGTCCACATGGTTAAACAGCGACCATGTTACTGGTCGACAGAGAGAACATACCTAAAACGACCTGCTAAACAAACTGGGTCTCGCCTTGGTTCCTACGCAGCGAATCTCCTCTAAGCCTTGTTGTGGCTTATGTATTACAGAGCGCGGTACTTGAGAATGTGGGGGTGAACGAGGGTAGTTCCTCGGAACTCCGAGGTCAACATCTCACTTTTTGTAAATTCACCAGTCAATGGCAACTCCAGTGCTACATTTGTTTTTCTATGAAATTTTTAGGTCTTGAAACTTGGTACCCCGCGAGCCCCCCAAAGTCTGACAAATAACAGAGCTTTTAAAATCGCTTTATTGTCGTATACGTGATTTTTTGTTTTAAACATCAATATGACAGTTGCTGACAAGATTGGCCATTGTCGGCAGTATGTGTACACAGACCTGGCAAAGCACTATTAAGATTCGGTGAACAGCAGGGAGAACACGACCAAGGTGAATTTGAAGACAGGAACTTATATGTTTGGGCTGGATTTTATGTATGTCAGGCGGCTGAAACACGTATCGGTTGGGGTCCAGCTCACCGGTTATGTTTTAGGTAGGGATTGAGGGTGCGCTAGGGGGGATATAGATAGGATTTTGTATGTTGTCCCTTTCTTATGCATTTGGAGAGTAAGGAGGGCACACCTAATTGTGGACAAGTTGAGACTTAGCAAGGGTTTCAGACATTTTGAAATGGCGGGGGCCTAGCATGTGGGGATGGGCGACCACTTGTACTATTGGTGCTTTCCGACGATGGTAGATTTCTAGTCGTGACAGAGCAGGACATATCCCAAGGAAGTACTTGGTGAACTCGATAAAGCACTACTGGAGGGGGGCTGCCACTAGGCTGGGGGGCGGAGCGTTACGGCGGAGTGGGTTAGTTGGGTGTGGATCTGGCCGAGGGATTCACACACAAACCTTGGGGGGTTTTCATCCTACAACCTGCTTTCTCTACCTTTATAGAGGAAGGTGAAACACATAGGCCCCGCCAACATCAGATGCAGAAGGCCTAAAGGTTTTTTATTCAGTGCTTGGACTACAGCCACACGAGAGAGTCAGCCGCCATGTGACACCCTCCCGTACATCTATTGCATCTCTAGCTAGAGAAGCGTCTCAAAAGGCAGGAGGGAGGGAGAGTTCGAGGGCGCCAGTCCCGAATACGTTGTCCCTACGCAGTTGTGAGGACGGAAAGGCGACCAGGATTCTGGCTACGGCTCGATGATTCGTGAGTACCAGGCAACGGTCGCGGCTGCCGGCGGCGCGGACGAGCTGATGTTTGGGGTGGCGGTTTTACTTTGGGCGGTTCCGCGTCCGTTCGCGATGAGTCCCAGTGGCCGTGTGCTCGTCTTGACTGTTGGCTGTGTCCTTTAAATCCGGCAGACGCCACAGCCAAACGGGACACAACATTAGGGAATGCATCCGTTATCAACGCCAGAATGACTCCCGGCCATTTTGACCGCGAGGCAGTTTAAGTTACACGGGCCTTCGTGCTAAGGTTTGGCATTCCTGAACCCTGCTCTCGCTTACGAGATAGTGGTCTGACTTTCCCACCATGTCTGGCATCACACTAACCCCTGACGGGCTCAACTGGCCCTATGCGTAGAGATTTTTTATGGATTCCCAGAGTGCTTGTTGCACAGGACTTGTGGGTCACGGGAGTTCTCTCATCCTAATATGGTCTGGTATTGTCCATTGTTTATTCAACCTAAGACAGTCAATAAACGGTTGTACAAAGTAGAAAGAGTACAACCGGCCCACATAAGCGTCAAGCTCCATCAAATGTCTCAAATTGTAACAGGGACCACCCGAGGGCGGAGAGGCCGGGCACGCGGGCGCGGCGGGGGGTCTTCCCGGCTTTTAGTCCCTTTATTTTAAATTTCCACCACATCTTGTCTTCAGAAAATGTTCGTACAAGGACAGGCCATTTGTGCCTTCTTCTGTTAGACGTGTTGCTTAGGCACCGGACCTCTCCAGCTGAGTAAGCGCCCCGTGGATCTTCTTGTGAACGTGAAAGTATTGCTGGAAAGTTGGTTGGGACACAAAGTGCGCCTGTAGTTTCCAGAGCAAGTTCGGGCCAACGACCCTTCGGGGCTCACACGCTGCAATCCCCTTCTCCACATTACTGGAATGGGAGCAGAGGTGACTGGTGGATACCGAACCGAAGGGTTGAGTGCATCGCGACTGGCCGTGGGTTTAACATCTGGGGCGCAATCATCGCCACATGGGGGCTTGGGGAGGGTGTGTTGAGAAGGCATCTGCCCGAGCGGGCGCGGCACCGTATTTGTTAGGTAGCCAGAGTCAGTGGGGGGGTGAGCGGGATGATAGATGCCTAAATGGGGCTTTAGCTTGCGGTCGCGATATCACTGAGTCGGACGGACAGAGTCGAACGGGTCGGTAGGGCCCGGGGGTACCCTGGCCACCCACGCACCCACGTGCACGTCTTGCCATTGCATGATATACGGCCCCACTAGACTATTGTAGATTGATGCCAGGGGTGCTATGTACACTAACCTTCGGTTCCTCAGCTTAGCGTTTCAAATTGCACAATGACAACGCCAAAGGGCAGAGGGCAGCCTGGCTGGCTCCAGTCGCGCCGCACACCAACCGGAGGAGAACCCGCCGGCGTCCCAAGACAACACCTGGCACCCCTGTACAGCTGTGAAGATTTCGTGATCCTAAGGGTTAGTCGAGTCTGTAGCCCCACATTCGGCCAACCCGGTGAGATGGTCGTTATTAAGTAAATAATTGCTTTCCTGGCAGACACCCCACTGGGCAGCGGGCCCGCAAGTCCCCAACGTTTATACCCCGCATAGTCATACTTCTTGGATGAATCTGCGGAATCTAGTGGCCCATGGTCGCTGCTACTACTATGTGAGTTCGTAGACACCACTCACGCGGGGGAACAGGTCCGAGAACAGATCTGTAGGGCCACGGAGACAAAGTGGTAGTGGAGAGAGAGAGAAGCGAGAGAGAACACTGAAGAACAGCATGATCCCACCCCACCCAAGGTGATCGGAGAAGAATATGGGGTAGACATTTTTCACATTTATTTATTTATATTTACAATTTTTAATTTAAAAATCCGGGTTTTAGAATTATAATTTGAAAAACAAAGTTCGGCTGATATTACTTACTAAGAACCCCCTAACTACTTTGCACCACGGCAACACGTAAGGCTTTTGCATGTACGTGTCTCCTGGTGCGGAAATTATCGTTGAGGTTTTGGGGCCCTGCGCGTGAGCCTCAGTTGAGTTAAAGCTTCACTACGTCCAGACTCACAGCCGCAGGGCTACAGATCCGATACTATCCATCATAACCTCCGGGCCTTGCCCCCGCTTTGGGATACGGGCGGGACTGAAAAAGCACAAGTGCCAGAGGTGCCCGGAGGAATGGTGGACGAGGGGGAGACAAGAAGAGAGAGGAAAAAGAGGGAAGATTTTATTTATGGATGTTGGGGGGTGAGGGTTTGGGTTTTGGGCAGGGTTGAGGGGCTTAGCATAGGAGACTGACAAGTAACGCTGTGTCCTGGTGCGTAGAAAGGTGGTTGTTAGTTACTGGAGCTTGGTAGAGAACGTAAGACCGGGTCACAGTGCTATGGGGTTTTGTTTTTCGGGCCAAAAGGCGTTCACTGGGGAAAAGTATGCAGGGGGCGGCACAGCGCCCCAGCAGGATCTTTAAACCGAGGAGAGCACTATATGCCAAAGCAGTGCATCGGAGGGGAGGACTGCACCGGTGAAGCGGGTATGCGCCACAGTCGGCCAGACTGCGGTATTGAGGTGTGCATTTGATTACCTCGAACCGCCGCGTACAGTTTAATCGTGACCGCACTTTGTCCCCCCACCCCCCCTACCCGTGCCGTTGCCAATCCATTCATTCTCTCCTATTCATCACCCCTCACTAACCAAAAAATCACATTTCTTGTGTGACTCGCCTGACAATGTCACTGTTCCAATCGACTCTCAGCCCCACGCCTCCTCTTTCGGTTCTCCCTTATTTATTAGTGAAGTTACCGCGTGACCTGGGGGTTCTGGCCAACGAAGATGAGGCAAGTGGTAAGTCTCCTACGGTGGGGTCCTTTGTTAAACCATTATCTGTTACCCTCAGAATCAAGAGGACAGAGCTTCACCTGGACCTATGCTTCTCTCCGCTTGCCTGTCCCACCATACATTTTGCTGACTGCGGACGTAAGCCCATGTGACTGCCTATGGAAGCTATCAGATGCTATCCTGAGGCCCACTGGTCCCCTAATGCCCAAAGATGGCAACCAGTCAGAAGGAGCAGCCCCAGGTCACCTCCCGGCATGGGCATTGTGGCATTTGGACAACCTAGTTACAGCCTACGGCTGGCTGCCAGCTGTCCTCACCGAACGTTTCACCACTGCGGTTTTTTAAGCCCACAATCATCGCTCACGATTCCTATTTTTTCACTTTTTTCCTCCGCATAGCCGGCACACGAAGGCGAATCGAAACAGTTTTCCACTGTTTACTTTGGTTGCGTCCCTCACGAACGTTTCTAGAATTGAATGAAAGTGGACAAAATTAAACCAACAAATTAAGTATTTGAAGTATCGTGGATCGACGCCACTGTCACTCCTCACCTTACATGTCCGTCTAATGACGGTTGTTCAATATGAAATAAGAAAATGCTGGTCACTTGGTACATCACCTTGGGAGTGGGTGCCAAGACCATGCTCAGAGGGGTAACTGGCACAGCATTACCGGAGTGAGAGTGGAGTTATAATCTAGTCGGGGGATGATCAACTCACCTTTCCGATGGACATCATGGCCCCCGGAGGTCCTAGACAAATAGCGACGAGTTCGTGGAGAATAAGCCAAGGAAATGGGATGCCTCGGTAGCGGGGTCGTTTCCTGTAGTCAATTCTCATCTCGGTGTTTTCAATGGCAGTCATCAGCACCCCTGACCCCAATGGGGAAATCTCGGACCACCACCCCAGGCCTCACCAAAACTTTCCGGCCCACTAGGACCAGCCTCACCCAGCACCACGCACTGGCATGATCCTTCTGTAAAGCCCCACAGGCATTCTGCCTCTCGGCCATTTTGCGTCACCAAGTCCCAAAGGGCTATAATTGCATTCTGCCCTACCCCCAGCGCCTCCGAGCTCTCCCTAGAGTTCTAATTAGGGTAGCATTTATTGCCATTTCCGAAAAACGATTAGGCCCAACATTGATCACCCTGCCACACATCCTACTCGCTTAAAACCAGCCACAAGGCAGAGCCCAGCCCAAGTGATAAAACACAGCGTGCATCCTTGCCGTGTCCGACAGGGAACCCACCGTTGAATCGTACGACCGGGTTTATGGGCACCTTGGC